>NC_136910.1:52494341-52609166 GCF_949606895.1 Notothenia rossii
CGGGATCGCTTGTTTGTTTGTTTGTTTGTTTGTTCAATATTAGAATACAAAATCAAATGTAAAGTAAAAATTCAAAAAACTAGGGATTAGCAGTATTGTTATTCAATACTGAGATTTGATTAATGTAATAGGCTATTGAAAAAGATGTGAAGGATTTTCTTTCACATGTTTTTAAAGGTGGTTGAGATTTTGGTGTTCTCTGTCAACATCAAATTAACAATGAATCTTTGTTATTGTTTGGTCATCATATTCACATTACAAATTAATTTAAAAAGTGATTCTTTACCCTCATCCTAACAAAAGTGATAAACAAACAAAGTGTTATACTAATTATCAGTGTTTTGTCATCTTTATATCCAACTGTAACAATTATGAGTGAAGATTCAAACCTTGAAACTAATAGGTACAGCCATATTGGTTTAGATTCTGATTCCCTTTTTGATTGCCAGAAAGATCCAACTACAGTTGAATATAATCTGACCAAATCTGCTAGAGTAGTGTCACAGATTACCACCAGGTGGAGCCAGTATAGTTCTCCTCTCACATTGCCTCATCATGTCAGTGCATTTAAACGATTGTAATTCACAATGCAGTGAGAACCACCTGGAGAGAGGTCAAGGTGTCACAACAGACCAACACCGTCTATGTGGCGCTTTGAGAATAATGATTGACATGTGGTTTTGAATAATGGAGCATTCAACCACACAAATAAAAAGATTGCAGGCAGAAATGTGTGATGAATGGGTCTCTCTATGTTCCTCTCAGTATGGCAGCCTGATGCTCGGTGCACCTGACATATGGCATTTCAATCTCATCCCGTTACATCCCGACATACGATCCTCTCACTTGTAGCCGGGCAGTGTCAAAATGACTCAGTATTCAAGCTGTTTGAGGGGAGGTTTTTGCAACATGAGTAAACAGAAAAAAAGGAATTCTGAAGAGCAGATCAGATGCCAGCACATACCAGATTTCCATGGATACAGACAGTAACTTGGCAACTGTGATGTTTGTCTGTTGTCATGGAAACATCCGTCTAACAGAGCTTTTAGCAGGAATATCAGGAGCCTGGGGAGATGAGGGCATGGAGAGAGAATAATGTTCATATCTGTGTGTTTAATTTCATTTTAGTTTTTTAATGTAAATGCCATATATACTAGACCAATGATAAAGCTGTATGTGAAAATCGTACAGGGTGTCATCTTTTTTAATGCAACACAGCCTTCATAACTTTCACTGCTCGAGCTGCTGATGCTGCACATTTAGACAGGAAATCCAGAAACAGGAAGTGCTACAAGAAGTAGGAAGTAATGTGAGATATTATCATGTACATAGTTTTGTCTTTAGAGATTTCATAGTACAGCTTGACAGTGTAATTACTTTAATGTGTGTTTATAAGTTTGAACGTTTTACTCCTCTTGGGAAATTCAAAGATTTAAGATTCAAAAGATTTAATGTCATATCAAATTTCGGCTAATTTTGGTTATTTTGCATGTCTGAATGTAAAATGCAGCATACATAATTATATGTTTACACATTTGACATTTTATCATATTCTAAATTTGATATTATATTTGTATCCTCAAATAGAACGTTTTGATTGTTTTTTCCAGTCCAACAAGTAATTACATGTGTTCTAATTCAATGGTTAAATGTATGTTTTAAGATCGTAGTTGGTCATTTCAAACATATAAACTAATATCTCTAAGTAGGCCTACTTGGAGAAAAATATCCCTCCATTACTTTCAGTGGGTTGTCAGAGTGACGTCACTGGTCTCGTGGGGGGGGGGGGGGAGGCTCGCGGCAGCAGGTGAGCTCGCAGCATCGGCTCCTCGCTGTTTCAGAAACGCAGAGCGGCGGAATAGCGGAGCCATGGGAAAGCTTCAAGAATTTGATATCACTTTTACCAACAACAAGGTGGTCTACGGTCCCGGAGAGTCTATTAGCGGAAATGTGAAAATACGAACCGGCCACTCGTTGCAGTACAAAGGTAGGCAGCTTTTTTCTTCAACATGTTTATGAGAGAGGAAACATGTTGCCAGCGTGTCTTTCACGAGTCACTGAAGCGCGCGACGCAGGCTCGAGTCGATGTAAATAAACTTTATTTAAACCTCTTTGATGTTGCTGGACACAAGGATGAACTCAAAGCTAGACATCAGGCGCGTGGTTGTTTCTCAGAAGGCTTAAGGCTCATTTTTGCAACTGTGGACGTGATAGAAATGTTGTTGCGGACATTAGGGTTTTTGCTGGTGCTGGGCTGCGAGTGTTTCCACCCTCCACATGACACCAGCTCTCTGTTGTTGTTGTGGTTAGATCGGTGTTGTCGACTGAGACGACTGAAACCCACATCCTGGTTTGCATCCTGCTCGTGGCAACATGTTGCTTCCATGTTTTTTGAAAATGTTGTGGAGAAGTGTTCAAAAAGCAGAACAGTGTTAGACACCTTTTTATTACTTTATTAAAACCATATTTAGGCTTGGGGGGTTACTTAAAACATTGAATTGTGTTACAATTACCTGTAAAACATGTGTAACTTAAAAGGTAATGTAAACTGATTTCCTTTTGTAACATAACAACGCTGTAACCATAGATATCTTGTAAATCAATCAATCAGTGTTTAAAAAAAAAAGAAAAACCTGCTTTTCATTAAACATATTCAGAAAGTAGTAGAAACACATCACCACATAGTAGGCCTACACAAAGTTAAAAAAGCAAATTACAATCTGGATAAACAGAAATGGCTCCGTGGTAGTATAACACGTAGGCTACAGAATTTTGAAACATTTCCAACCAGTGAAAGCATTTTTCGAATTAAAAGACACAATGATGGATTCGAAGATTCTCTATGGTTTCACTCAATACTTTTTTTCAGTCAGGAAGTGTTCTTTATATATTAAAACACAAATATTGTTATCCTGCTAGTAATTCCCTTTTTTTCCCTTTTAAATGTGCCAGTAATCTGATGACATATTTGTAATCCATGCAACTGTAAGGGAATACCGTTTTGTATTCTAATGATGTAATCCTGTGACATGTATTCAGTTACTCCCCCAGCCTAACCATATGTCTTAAGTCCGCTCATGTTCCACAGTAAAGAAGGACATTGGAAACTTCTGATGCCAACATCTTAGACACACTTGTGGGAATAGCTGCTAATGAAGGGTAAAGCAGGTGAGCAAGGTGGAGCTCAGCTTTTGGAGTTGCCATGGAGGTACACAAAGAATCTATTGTATGCAAGCGATCCTTGTGGGGATTCTTGTCTGATAATAGAGCTGCTATCAACTTCACCTAAAGCTCATTTTCAAAGGGAGTCTGCCACAGAGGTATGTTAATTTACAAGGGACGTTAATTAAGAGGTTTCCTGGAAAATGCAATGATTGTCAGGTGATTTTTGGCAACAAAAAACCCTTAAAGTTCAAATGTATTACTGGGTTCAGACACAAACTGCAAAACAGCAGTGATATTTATTTACATATTTATTACATTAGCCCAAAAACAACACCTTAAAAGAAATTTGAAGGGTTTTGATTAGGATTCTGTGAGACCGCTTTGTACGTCTCCTGTTTTTGTGTCATATTGAGAAAATGATACATAAGATATTAATGATGATGATAATAATAATAATAATAATAATAGATTCGGCCTTTCAAGGGACCCAAGGCCGCTTTACATGGTGAACAAACAAACAAACAAACAAACAAACAAACAAAAGGGGCAAATAATAAAGTAAAACATTATATAAATAGCAGTAGGAGTGGAATATTGGCTTGTTACCTAATTTATTTTGAATTTTCTGTCTTTATTTGATCGACAATGTCCTAAATGTCATCAGGGTAATAATAACCCAGAAAAAAACATATCCATATGAATGGGATCGCTACAATGATACAGATCAAAAGTGGTTGCACTTCTGGGGCCATTGGCATTTTTTTTTTATATCATTTGTATCTATCAACGCAAACATCAACAGACCTCTTTAACTGAAGACTGATTTTCCATCCTTTTATTTGCAATCATTTCCTGGCTTGTTGTAGGGCTGCTCAATTCATCGTATTTTAATCGCAATTACGATTTTGGCTTGCAACGATTATGAAAACAACATAATCGAAATAAAACGATTATTTATTTATTTTAATTAATTTGTTTTTAATTAATTTTTATTTTAAAAAAAAGAAAAAATATTGTTTTTTCAGTTGAATTATACTTAAAGTTCTGGGTAATCAACTGTTAAAAACATATTGTTCACATAATTTTTTCTTTCAATAAATTGACGGTTTCAAAGTAAATGGATAATCGTTTTTAATAATCGTGATATCAATTATTGACCAAAATAATCGAGATTATGATTTTTGCCATAATCGAGCAGCCCTAGCTTGTTGTAAGGCATAGTGAGATTAATATGAATTAATATGCCATAATGCACAGGCTGACCTGCAGCAGATGGCGTTCAGCAGAGGTCAGATCTTACACAGTAAGGTCACACGGTTGCGGTGAGCCTGTACCTGACACCAGGCGTTTATCCCCAAATTAAACCATTCTCGGTGGCTTTCGGCGAATAATGGCCGTCCTTAAAGAGGAAACCGACAACAAGAGTTTCAAGTAAACAGCTCAATACATGCCAGATACTGAAACGAGCAGGTGGAAGGGTTTTGATTTAGGATTTGCATTAGCTACAAGCACATGAATATTTGTTGCATTTACTGGCAGTCTGTCCAGCACTTTCATTTCTCTGTAAATCCACATTTCATACCTGCAACAAAGTGAAAAACCACAGTGTTCTTTCAAGGCTCTGCACTCGGCATCACAATTGATATGAACGCTGAAACTACATACATCATTAATACATTATTTTTATGAATATAATACATTTGAGTATAATATTTCTTAGGGTTTATTACGTTGTTTGATAGGAAGACTTCTTTGAAAGTAGGTAAAACTCATCATTCTTTACTTTTGAGTTGTCCGCTCTGCTGTACATTCTTATACACAGATTATTTGTATGACAGGTACTCTATAACCACAAGGACAGAAAGGACAAGAGTCTAACCTGTTAATACATATTTTACATTTTCATAGTCATGGAACCTTTCATTGCAGTCTGAAAAGGTTTTATATTTGTTACATACAACAGATGGGACATGTTTCACACATTTGTTGTCTCAATATTACTTCTGGCACTCTCTTATCAACAACTAAAATGCCTTTATTGTAATGGCATTGTTGTATTGTGTTGGCAAACAGCTGGCACATTTGTGCAATACTTCCTGAGAAAGACTTGATCGTTGTTTAAAATAGTTCCTTTGAGTTTTCTTGTGATTGTTCTGCCTACGTGTTTTGATTCCCAAAGAGCATTCCAGGAAGTGCTTCTTCCCGAAACCAATTTGATTTCAAGATAGCATAAGTCGAGTTCTCTCTTTGCCTTTCTTAGTCAAGACATTCTGCCCTGACATATTTTATAGTTTACAACATAACAAACAATGATCGTTTTGTCCTTCAAATAATATTGAATCACACTTTAAGCTTACCAGTGTAGTGTGTTTTACGGGGTGATGTATAAGATATTGTTTTTGCCAGTGGACCATAAGTCCCTCAGTCCTCCACTCACTTCCTGGTTGAAGGTACTCCAACTGCAGAAACTAAAGAAGCTCCCTGTCTGGCTCTCAGCCGGTCCGTTAATGTACTGTAAATGCAGAGGCTGCATTATGTGTCCAGTGACATCACCCCTCTCCACCACCGCCGCTGATGATTCCTTCAATCAGACGGCATGCAGCATGCTGAGGCAGGAACATGTGATTGTGTGCTTTGTGGGAGCGTGAGCATTTCCGGTTTTTCTTCCTGACAAAAAACAATACAGAGAAGTTAAGGGTTTGTTATTGTACCTAATTGTATTCATCTTTTGGATTATTTTAGGGACAATATCCTATTAAGGTAGGTGATGAGTCATAAGGGTACAATTCCAGAGAAACCCTATCCGTATTCCTGGTAATCGCAGTGTATACTTCTAAAGAATATCTACTACGAATGCAAACTGCAACAACAACAACATCCTTTAATAAGGCAGAGTTGTCAAATCCCCCCACAATGGTTAGCTCTCCTTCAGTATTTCTCTTTGTTTGTTTGTTTATTTATTTAAAGGACAGTGCACATTAATCCACATTGCTGTAAATGAGCCAGTATTAGCCAACAGGCACATTTTCAACTGTTGTCCTTTCATTAGTTGGTTTTTGAAAGCTTTAGTTTTTTTAGTTGGTTTTTGAAAGCTTTATTTCCACAAGAAATGTGCATGGCGTGGCGTCCATTAAAAGCCAACACCCTCCGGACATTTTACTGAAGAGGAGGACTGATTTTCAGGGCAGGACCGCTTGCATGGTCTCTAAGTGGGTTGTAAAGTTTTTGATATCCTTTGTGTGAATCATGGCTAAACCACATATATCCATTACATGGATTGTGGCACCATATGAGCTGTATATGGATCCTGTTAGTGTTTTATGTATCCTGCATTGTGAGTAAGGTGTGTACAGTTGTACGATGAAATGACTACAGAGGAATAATAATAAGCATATCTAGTTCATACACCTTTTCTGGGACGCTGACTATTGTAGAGGCCAAATGTGCGGACTCACTCGATTATTGATGATGGAGACCATTAGACAGAATGTCTATCGATCAGCCTCCTCACAAAGAAGGTTGTTAAAGCACAGTCATGAATGAAACTAGATGAATGAGCAACTTACTGTACTGTGCTCAACCTTACTTCCAGTAGACACATACATTTAAAGGTGGGGTATGTAAGTTTGAGAAACCGGCTCGAGATACACTTTTTGTTATATTCCATGGAATGCTCTTAACATCCCGATAGCAATGAATATCTGAAGTGCTTTGACAAAAAATCCATAAAAAAATTCATCTGTGGAAGCCGTGGCGCTGTAAAAAGCACGACCAATAATCTGAGCCGGCCCGGCTAAAGTAACTGGATGGCCTACCTGCCTGTCAGCCTTCCATCTGTGCACACACTTATCTCGTGCCCTCATTGGTCATGTGCGCGTTGGAGGAGGGGCTCTGTAAGGAAGTGGCAGATCTTTTCCGGCTGTGTATTTTCTAAATTCTAGCGCACTCGAGCTGGTTTCTCCAAAATTACCTACCCCACTTTTAAACCTTAAAACAATTCTGTTCATATAACATTCATTTCAATTTGGTAGGAAAGTCTCTTCCTCTAGCTAGTGCCAATATGAGTTTGAGATTTGGGATTTTTTGTGATATGTCTCTACATCTATTGGACCTCACGATATTCGTTATTCATGGTTCCCTAAAATTGCCATGTCCCTTAACTTTGCAGATTGCACCATCGCCATGTCAACATGTTTTGTGACTGCTGTAGCTGTAAGTGCTTTGAGTGGCTCCAAAGACTGGAAAAGTGCTATAATAATGCAGACATTTCTCCAACACATTGGTTTACGACCACATTTCTGCAAAACTATTTGAGTAATGTGTTGTTATAAATCTCCATGTCATCAGTCCTGTTTTAGCACTTCACGTAAATATGTCCTCTGCACACTGCAGTACATGTTTGATTTGCGATATTGACCGAAAGAAGTTAATGGTGAACAATATAGATCTGAAGAAGTGGGAGCAGCCATTCAGTCTGCGTGGTTCCGTCTCTCCTCTCGTGTGTTGGTCGGCCTCCCTGCACTTAGCAGCATGGATAGTCACCTGATATCAGAGATGTTGCAGTTTTAACTCCTTGTCTCGGCTCATTTGACCTTTTTAAGGATTAAAGGTGAAGTCCTGGTGACTAGCTGTGATGCAGCGGAAAATAAATAAATGAATCACCTGAAGTGAAAGCTCACTTGATCCGAAACCCTACCCATGTGTTCCCTCATTTATCTTTATCCTGCTGTATATCTAAGGAGACTTTAAAACTGTGGCGAATTTAAATGAGATCTTTTATGCAGTGTACTGTAGTTCTCCGGTGACAGTATCTTACGTTTATCTTTCAGCAAATCAGCCTCACAAACATTCACTGTAATCCAATCATCATCCGTGGTGATCCAAACCACCGGCTCTATGTAAACAAGACTAGATGTCCCCTAGGTTCACACAAAGCTGACTTCAGGCATGTGTACCCACACACAAACCCCCTTACACACCTTTGTCTTGTCTATAATTAGAAAAGCGTGTGAGATCAAGCAATAGAGTGGTTTTCTACCCATCGGAAAAATAGTGGTTTGACCCCAGCCCATGCACTCAACATGCCTGTGTCCTTGGGCAAGAAACGTAACCCCAATTTTCAAATAGAAATGAAAGTGCATTAAACTCATTCATCACTGTTTTGAATTTAGCTTATCTCCTTAAGGCACACACTGTGGCCAAATAAAACTGAGTGAAATAGACACAACATAAATCATTGACTCTAGTGTATGAGTGTCTCTTTGTCCTGGCTCATGAACACATCACTGCAGAACAGGGTTTCTGTGTGACTGTCTAGACTCCGGGGCCTGAGTTAATCATCACTTCCCTGAGGGAGGCTGATTAAAGATCTGTCTGAAAAACTGCACTGAGACCAGTGCACTCAGGCATCCAGAGGACACATTTTACACATCAGCTGGCCTTTTAGGTTTCCTTAGAAGTTGTTCCTTGTTTTGATAACTTTTGTTTAATAGGGTGCTATGACACTTCGACATACTTCATATTAGGGCTTCTCAATTAGTCGTATTTTAATTGCAATTACGATTTTGTCTTGCAACGATTATGAAAACCACATAATCGAAATAAAACGATAATTTTTATTTTTTTATTGGTTTTTCAGTTGAATTATACTTAAAGTTCAAGGTAATAAACTGTTAAAAACATACTGTTCACATTTTTTTTTTCAATAAATGGATGTTTTCAAAGTAAATGGATAATCGTTTTTAATAATCGTGATATCAATTATTGACCCAAATAATCGAGATTAGGATTTTTGCCATAATCGAGCAGCCCTTCATATAAATATGGCCTGGCATTTGACGCACACCTGCACACCTGTTAAGCCTGTTCCACAATTCTTCGTTTTCCGAGGCTAGGAAGGATTCTTGCCTCACTTCTGAAGCAAGTGACTCGGAAGATATGTGCTACCAAGCAAGCGTCCTCGACATTGAGAAGCACCCAGTGGCTCAGTGTGCAATGAATTCTCACTGCTGCCCTTTAATGTGGGCGGATGACATGGATCCACTGTACAGTGCTCCATCAGTCCGTGCCTTCTACCAACAGAAGTGGTTAACTGTAACTATCGACACCAGCTGCTCCCCCTCTCCCCTCGGACGTATTCATGTTAATAATAACTATCCTCTGACCTCTATAAGCAGCACCCTGCCCAACCCCACAGCTGGTTATTTAGGCCTATCATAATGGATTCTGTCTCATTGCCCCCTGATGAGCACAGAAACACCCCGGATCACTCCACCGCTCCCCCCCCCCCCCACCCCTCCTCTCTGTAAAGCTGTCCCACTTCCTAGGCTTTGTAGAATACAGAGAGGAAGTCACTCTTCTGTGGAAGTGGAACAAAACTTTAACAAAGGCACTAAAGATAGAAGTGTTCTTTCTCAGCTGGGAGATAAGACGTTGGTTTATGGTTCAGCTGGTGTGTTGTGAAATGTTACGTATGTCATGTTGTCATGCAGGCCCACAGGGTACATGGATAATCTCAGAACATCTGGATGTAATGTGAACAACATAAACCTGCTGGCCCAGAGAACTGGGAAGACTTTACTTTTTGTTCTCAAAGAAAATTGAAATTGAATTTTAGATACATTTATTGCGATAACTGCTGTCTATTGTATTTGCAAGAATCTTGCGAAAAATATATTGCAAGAAAGGGTCACACAAGGGTTGTCACAGTGATGGCATCTCGTTTCGCGCTTGTGGCATTGATCGGAGCGGCGGGCGCCAACTTATCTCGTCAGCCTATTTTTAATACATTTAAAATTGTGCTTACATCAAATTATTTATACCGGTCAATACGACCAGAGAGATTTAGATTTGCTGGTTTACAACATCTTCTTCTGGTTAACGGGAACCCTGATCAGTGTATATTAGTTGATAACTACTGAAAAAAAGTAGCCAACAACATACAGTAAAGCTGCTAAAGAGACAGTTTGTTGATTCTAGTTGTGGATTATTACTATCCAAGGAACCACACATTATATTCACGGGACTTTAACTTGCATTATTTATAAATACAGCAGAGAAGCAGTATATGCTACCTTGCTAAGATGCCTGACAGGCTGTGAGGGAAGTGAGAAACCACATTGAAAAACTCCCAGCAGGGAACAGAGATTAAGTCATCTGTAGGCCATATCTCTCTGTGTGTGTGTGTGTGTGTGTGTGTGTGTGTGTGTGTGTGTGTGTGTGTGTGTGTGTGTGTGTGTGTGTGTGTGTGTGTGTGTGTGTGTGTGTGTGTGTGTGTGTGTGTGTGTGTGTGTGTGTGTGTGTGTGTGTGTGTGTGTGTGTGTGTGTGTGTGTGTGTGTGTGTGTGTGTGTGTGTGTGTGTGTGTGTGTGTGTGTGTGTGTGTGTGTGTGTGTGTGTGTGTGTGTGTGTGTGTGTGTGTGTGTGTGTGTGTGTGTGTGTGTGTGTGTGTGTGTGTGTGTGCTTGTATTTGGTTCAGCTGTTCAAGGCCAAGGGAGGCTTCCATCTTCCCCCACATGCTGATAATCCTCCATCGACCTCTCCCTCCTCACCTATATTTACAGACAAAGCCGGGCTTTTGTCATGTTGGAAGTAATTCCACTGCAGGACTCTTGCTTCTATTCGGACCATTCAGAGAGCTGTGGTTTCATAACATAGTTGGTGATCACAGAGAGCATAGAGATCAGCATCCAGATGAGTTCTCTATACACTGTTTTCTAAAATACATTTGATGGGAGACATCGTAGGCTGATAATAATGGAAGCTATATGCCACACAATAATCATTCTTATAACGAGTGTTGGAAAGATAACATTATATGTATTAGTTAATGGGCCGCCAATTCAAACGTTTTTTAATTGGTTAATTATCTTTAATTGACAGAAAATATCCCCAGGAATCTGGTTTCAGCTGTTTATTATGTGATTCATTATATTTTAAATCAAAGTTCCTTGGGTTAGACTGTTGCATGAATAGGATAAGGTTTTCCTTGGTGGTTCTTTTGTGTGTCAGGTCTCTCAAATGTTCTGCTTTCTTTTCTTTATGCTTCTGTTTTTTGAAATATGATCAGTCAGCATGTGTGCATGTTGCAAGGCCCTCAGCTGTGAGACATTATGTTCATGGAAGGCTAGAAGTGGCAATACTTTTTAGTTTGAGTATAAGTTTGTTTTGTCTTTTGTCACTTTTTAGTTTCTGATTCTTTGGAGAATGCAGATTTGAACCTACAAATGAAATGTCCCTCATGACAATGTACAATATGTACTTTGTACATAAAACACTGTGTGGATGCTACATCTTTCTAAAACACAACTTCTATCGCTGGGAGCTGCTTCTTCACAAAGTTACGCTCATGATAACGGCTCTTGAGCCCCGAGTCTTTGGGCGGTACTGATGAGTCAGACGTGGACCAAATAACAAAAACACTGCCACATTTCCAACACACCCTCATCATAAAACCAGCTGGTGACATTGAGAGGGAGTGAGCAAAGGTCTGAAGGTCACTGTAGGGCGTCAGCTGATACTATATGACTAATCTCTGATAACTGTAGTTTGCACCAAAGTAAATATCTCTCTTTTGTAATTATGTGGCTGTAACAACATTTTCCCACAGGCAATCACACGATTCACATTTCCAAATGTGTATTAGTTAACATAGATGCAAAGAGAATTGTCAAACTCTCTGAATAAACTTTGGTCTATGACTCATTAAAGTCACATTGGTAGGCATTTACGTTCGTGATAATACACTCAACTTAGTTTGGCTTCAGTTTACATCCTGATCTTGATCTTAAAATGTAGTTCTAATGTTTTTAAAGTTGTCATTGATTGTGTACTGAAACAAGCTGCTTTGTATCTTCCACCAGAACAGTGAGATCAGGTCTAATAAGAATATTGCTGATGGCCACAAAGGAGAATTCGAATGCTTAAATGTAATGTCTCTGTTGTCACGGATACCATCAAAAGTGATCCTAAGCTGGTTTAGTTAAGACCATTAATCCTAACTGAGCCTTAAACAAACACCAGGACAATGAAGGAAGCATCAAGAGAGTTACATGCTTCATTGTCTTATTGCTACATTGGTTATATATGATGTCATGGTGCTAAAGTTGCTCTGAATATGTGAGTATATAATTGTTTTGTCCTGACAGATTGAAAACAGAGGCAGGTCATGAAGTCTGTGTGAATTTGAAGCTGTTGCAGTGAAATGTGTAAACATCGTAGAGTGGGAGCGAGTCAGAGTGCAGATTACACGTGTGCTGGTTGTTTCATGATGTAACTTCCGCGGGGATAAGCCTCTTACACATGGATGCAAACATACGCAGGGATTTGTGAGTACCGTACATGCAGATAGATGTGTGTGCACCTAAACTTTAATACACGCGAACACCATAAACTGATCTCACTAATGGCGCGAAGCACGTCATGGTCCATCATTCAATGCTGACAGATTACTGGTGCTGAGTGTGCAATTAAAATTACAGCACTCAGCAATTTGACATAGCTAACATCTTATATCACCCACTTTTGTTAGACTTCTTATACATACATATTCATTAGATGTTTTGTTGATGGTGGTGGATATTGCTTAGTGAATCCTGTATTAGATCGCTTAATCATGAAGTACATCAACCCAAACATGGCAACTATTGTGATGATTGATGAACATCATTAAAGTCAATCATGAAAGTAATTTTCTATAAAACATATCAGAAATTGTGTTTCTACATTTTCCTGGTTTTCAACTGACAAAAACAGGACATTTGAAGACATCACTTTGGACTTGGAGAAACAGAGATGGACATTTTTCATAATTTCAAAAATGTTATGAATTCTTTTTTTTATTCATCGTTTTGGTTCTTGGTTTATCTAAAAAAAAAGAAAAAGCTTATTAATTGAAGATGAGTGTAATTGTTCATTGGAGCCTTAACATCCTACACATCAATTGAATACTCATGAAACCATCCATTGAACGTCTGTGTCCTCTATGGAAGGATCTGCATGAGCTATGTTTCTCTAGTCACTTACTTATACCGTTCCTTTCATTCATCACCAGTCTGTACATTGTAATGGTTACAGGGGATATACAATAAGGACTATGGGTTGCTGAGTTGACAAATATATTACAGACATATGGTCCTGTTTGACTGCTGGAACCTTTCAGCAACCTTTTTCAGAAACTCAGTAACTTTCCCAACAGTTGGGACAGTCAAATCCAGGTACAGTGTATACTCAAAAGACGGTCATTAATGTGTCATACCTTAAACTGTTGTCTGAAGACATGATTTGCACTTTATGGTTTTTAAATCCTTACGCACAAATGCACTAATTGAACATTAAGAGGCTGTCTCTGAGATGTATTCCTTCGGCGTCTTCGCTCCTGAGGCTAGGGCTGCTCGATTATGGCAAAAATCATAATCACGATTATTTTGGTCAATAATTGATATCACGATTATTAAATACATTGATTATTCATTGGCTTTGAAAACATCCAGTTATTGAACTTTAAAACAAATATAAATAATAATTTAAACAGTATATTTTTAACTGTTGATTACCCTGAACGTATAATCCAACTGAAAAACCAATACAAAAATAAATGACACATTTATATTTACGTTTAAATAAATAATAAATACCAATAAACAAGATCAACACATATTTTCGAGCGCACTTCAACAAGCTACTAAGAATATATAAATATGATAAATACAAATAAATTAGACTAAAATCATTAGATCAAATATGTTGTAGTGCACTGTCACAACCTAGCAAAGCTAAATAATCGTTTTTTTTTTTTCGATTAAGCTGTTTTCGTAATTGTTGCAGGCCAAAATCGTAATTGCGATTAAAATACGATTAATTGCACAGCCCTACCTGCCCCTCCTCTAATAGAGGGCATCAAGCCATGCATTCATTTGATCTTCCTTTCACTCAATGCAGAGTTTCTGCGTGTCAGTGGGCTTACAGTGAGGTATCGCAGGACATGTCTGAACGAACAAGCCGGCCTCTGTTCAGCTGAAGGGGATTCCCTTACACTCAGGAGTAATAGATCATAAGATCAGGTGGCCGTGTTTTGACATTAGAAAGGAGATGTTGGAAAAGTGAGAAGGACTCATTGTTTGCAGCGCTTAAAGATTGAATGAAGGTAGTAAGTGTACTGTAGCATCGGATTACTCGGCTCTCGTGGAAGGAAGGCTGTGACCAATGTGTGAGGAGGATACTTGAAATATGTCCGTAAAAGCTTTTAGAAATAATCACGTGCTTTATGGTACTTTCTGTGTCCTTCACAGCTTTTGTTTATCACGCAAGAATAACAATTATCTCAAACTCCTCCAGAAAAACAGCTCTGACCTTGCTTGCATAATGACTCGTACAGAGAAATGACAAAACTCAATTGAAATTGATCTTTGTGCAGAATCATTCTCTAGGATTCTCTTCATGAATATTGCAAACTAACGGCGTCAGTGTGAAAGTGTAAATGTAATGTATGTAATTAGACGTAATGCGTGTTTAAGAGCATCCCAGGTTTCAAATGTAGTCACCTCAGTTAGGTGTGGGCAATATAAAGGGATTAATCAAATACCTCGATATTCAGATATCGGAAAAATCGGCTTATGCAAAAAAATTGTACCAATTGAGATTTTTGTATAAATAACTTATAGTAATGTTTACTTATTGACTAAGTGGGCAAATGCAAATAAGAGAAAAGCTAAATCTGGTAAATTCCGTCATTGCATCACTTTGATGTAATGCATCCTTTAAGATGTAATGCATCCTTTAACAGCAGGCAATGACGATACACAAAAAACAAAGACTATATCAATGGTATGGATATAACATCGCTACAATACCAGGACTTACCCACAGCTATAACAAACCTATTGGTCTAATTAATAAACGTTTTTCAAGAACTATTCCACAAAACTGAACTGGACTGCTGCATCCCCTTTCGTGGTCCTCCACATTCCTCCATACGCTTCATTTAAAGCAGTCTTATCACACAGACCCAGCTTTGGGAATGTCCCTCTCTCATTATGCTGGAATGTATATGTGACGTCCAAGCAGACTTTTAGTGCATGTGAGGAATGCTGATCAATCCCGTTCACACTCCTGACCCACTTCAGGATGAAGCTGTAGCGGTCATAAAGACGCAGTTCCTCTCTGGTGTGTTTTGTGGTGAGGGTCGGAGAGTCTCCTCATTCTGCTTTGTTTCTGCTGAAGTTCAGACCTTAAACAAACTGAGGCTCCTTTGTGCTTCCAGCCGTCAGCAGAAACTAGACTTGGTTTAATCAGTGTAAATAAGGAACCGACATTATCAGCCCAGCTTCCCGGTATGCCTAGCTGACTCATGCACTGATGCAACGAGCAGCAAGCTCCGACTTAATGGTTTTATCTCACAGACACATTTCTTTCTTTATAACATTCAAGTCTGTTTTGACTCAATGTTTAGCACTGCTGCTAATCAGTGTTCGAACATTGTTTTCTGTAAAGAAACGCTGTCGTAAAACAATGCTTGTCTATGTTTATCTATCGACTCTGTATAACTGGCACATATTTTCAGGAATGAATGCCCTGAAGGACAAAGCTCCTGCACAGGGAGTGGTAATAAAGGAACTTGTGAACACAAAAACTTCCCCAAGAAGAAACTGCAATATATTATTATATGAATGTAGAGTAATTTACAAAAGACAGCTATAAAAACTTTTAACCACCGTAGATAATAAATCAGTGATTTATCATGGCAACAGTACTTGCTACAGTTAAGCTAACTTGCACTGTTGAAACTGACAACAGGGCATTTGGAGAGTGCAAACTCCTACTAGGCTATTTCCATTAGGGGGAAAATAATGAGTGTTCGGGATCTGTGGTGAAGAAAATGTACCACGGCGTAAAAAAACTTGTGTTACCGATTACACCAAGAATAGAAATGTGCTTAGGTTGGTCCTTGGTGCTGTGGCAGGAACAAAACAAAAATGAGGGCGATGATCAAGTCATTTTACCGGTGTATGCCTGAACACAAAATTGAACACCTTTCTACCAAGTTTCTAACAGGGCCGTTAGGTCTTTCCTAATCCCGCTGACAAATGGGCAAAACAACTCCTTTCTGCACCTGGTAATAGTTTGTGGTATATGTAGTAGGGATGTCCCGATCACCTTTTTTTGCTCCCGATCCTATTCCGATCATTTGATTTTGACAATTTGCCGATACCGATTTTTCCCGATCCGATCTTTATGCAATGCATTAAGAGAAAAAAAAGAAAAAAAGCATTCATGTTATCCCTTAAGGTTATTTTTTTTATTTAAATTGGATATTCTATCCAACATGGATATAGCTTCTTTCTTTCACAGCAGCATTGGATCAGTTCAGTTGTGCAGCCTTGGATCAAAACAAAAATAAAGCTTTCAATACTCGTTAGCTTACTGCTACAATTAGACACTGCGCCCTGCCCACTCTGTTGCCAGATTTGAGAGAAATAAGCAACCAGGTCTATGAAAACAAGCCCCAAAGAAGCAACACATACATGATGTTGTGTCATTTGAAACCAAAACTAAGGCCTCAGGATGACTCTAAGACTTGAACATGGTCATTTTTGTTTTGTAACATTGAATACAACATTTAAAAAAAAGTATTTATAAAAAAAAAAGAAATCCCGATCCCCGATTTTTTTTCTCCCGATTCCGATCTTTTGAAAATCACGTGATCGGCTCCGATCCCCAATCACGTGATCGGATCGGGACATCTCTAATATGTAGGGCTGGTTATTAATACTAAATATTTTTTCGGTGCTGACTGAAAAGCTAGCATGAACGTCTGGTCGGATTTGGATCTTCTCTTATTCTTTCATCAGGTCAGAAGCTCCTTCTTTGTACCATATAACAAAGACAAATATGATATTAGCATCAGTTATACTGTCTGTTTCTCATCATCAGACATCTTTTGTTCGACTTTATCAACCAGGCACAGATGCATAATGGCACAAAACATATAATCTCACTTTCTAGACTCAACCATTCTCTTCAATACCACACCTATGACTTCCTCCCACATCTTCCATGACCCACCATCACCCTTTTCTAATAGGCATCACAGAACTGCTTCGTACAACATAGCAGTCATGTTAAAACTGCCCGAGTTGGAGAAACTACGAATTCTCTCCTGGATCTGCCTGCCCACACCGTCTAGTTGGTCAAATCTAATGAGTAGAAGCACGAGGATCATCTCTCCGCCTACAGACACTCACTGAACCGCGGAGAGGACCTGGACAGACTCCAGCGTGTTTGCAACAAATGCAGGCAGCTGCTGAGTCAGTATGCTCCGCTGCCGGCCTCCCTCTTACTACTGAGTATCTGTGTCCCTGAGGCACTGCTTTATTCTGCAAAGAGCTGGCTTCTGACAGAGACTCCTGTGCTGTACAAGGTGTGACCCAGAGCTACTGGTGTGTGGACGAGTTGGAAACTGCCAGCTTCACCAAACCACATCCTGTCAATTGAGTCTGCACTGCCGTTTTTAGTCTTTAAACGCCTGAAGTTTGTGAAGGAATACTTACAAATTAGCATTGTAGATAACCAATTTAGCATGGATTGGAACTTTATGGACTATTCCTTACCTCAAAAATGATTATACCGATAGTTTGGGAGCTCATTATCAACCAAATTGTCCTCCTTAGTCGGTCCAAAAATCGTTCTTTATCAAATGCTCCCATAACGTACGCATGCTCTTATACCTTCATATTGTATTTTAGGGTTTTGTTCTTGTTGTGCAGTTCAGTATACTCCTGCCATCTTTAGGTGACAGAGCGGCTAGGATAATCTTTTCAATTTGAACCCAAATGCTGTTGAAACTTGTTAGTATGCACTTTTCCCATCACCATGTTTTTATGCAAATTCAACAAAGCCTATATAAGTTAACATGATTTTAGAAAGAATGAAAGGCCTTTGGAAATGTGTGGATTGTCCTAGTTTAGCTACACCAGCATGTGTGTGTTGATGCTACTCACCTACATTCCTCCTATTTGCCTGAAAGCCCACAAAAGAAGGAACAAAGTGGGGTGTTAAGTTACCTCACTGGTTAACAATACATGGCATTTTGTATTGTAAATCATATGTTCTGTCCTTTTAACAATCTGTAGTACATGCTGTAGTGGATGGAGTTGCACTGAATAAACATATAACTATACTTTAAACTATGTCAAAAGTGACATGTCCTTAATTGGGAAAGGGAGAGTCTTTCTTGCAGGGAGAGAAAAAAAGGAATCCTATGAGGTAGAACCAGGCCAAAGACTCATGTTTAAGTTTATGTTTAAGATATGGATGCCCCTATTAGACTTTTAATGTGACTGTGGAAATGAACGTGGTCATTGTGTTATGTGTGAGGCAACATCAGGAAGGGCTTTGCACATTGCTTTCCCAACAAACAGCCGGTATTCGTGATGAAACGTCACAACATATCCTCTTAATGTCTTATTTTGCGTCTCATCAAACACATCATCACTCCTCCTGGCTCCTTGTTTTTCATGGAGAGATCGACCCATTATTCATCCACTGACAGCTAGTCTCTCTGCCAAAGCATCCCATCTCTTCTGACACAACTATTCACTATTCAGCGGTGCTGCAGCAGCCCCTCTCCCTGCTGCTGCCGCCGCCGCCACCGGGGATATTAACGGATTACCCCAGTGCTGACCTTTTAATGGGCTGAGCTTTTTTCCACATCAGACAGCTGTAAACAATATCTTTCAGCAGTAATGGCTTTACATATACATATTTATGTTTATTTCACACTTTCACTCTTACTTCTGTGAAGTGTGATAACTCCAGAGAGCTGCTATAATGTGGAGTACATGTGGAGTATAAAGATATCACTCTCAATCATGAATGAGGCAGATGGCTGGAGAGGCAGATTGCAGTGTGTAGTTAATGACCAAATGAATGGACGTTAGTCTGCATGGCTGAAGGGCACCATTCCGGTTTTGTGTGTATTTTTTAGAGCTGGACAATTTTTTCGGTTTTACCTCTTCCCTTAAACTGTGCCAACCGTCGTGCCGCTGTGTAGAGCCCAGCCATCTGCCACTTTGAGAGAGAGAGAGAGAGAGAGTGTGATGCCAGCACAGGATACTGCATGGGCCTGTGATTGGTCAGTCTGAGGTGTGATACATTTACAGAGCCTGTGTTTGTAGATTATTTTGATCATGCCAGAATTTATACCCTTTTGTTGATTTTGTTCTTTCATAAATGAGCAAACAAAGTAATGGATCTACTTGATTTGTGCATCAATGTAATGTTGTAGCTTAATATCATGGCTGCAATAACAGATTTTAAGCCTTCTAGCAGCATTGCTTTAGGAATGGCAATGTCGTGTACGTGTGTGTGTGTACGTGTGTGTGTGCGAGCACTATCAGAGCGATTTAATTTCCTCGCAGACAGATCGACAGACAGACAAGAGAGACAGGGTTGGTTTGATACTGAGAGAAAGAGAAGGGGTGTGTACTGGCTGCTCACGTCAATTATTTTTCTTATCAGTAGATTCCTGATGTTCGTCATGGAACATATTCAGCACCTGTGTGACATTTTAAAAGTCATTGTGTAACAAAAGACTGATGCTATCTGTTTGATCGTAATGAGGGTACTCCCTATTTCTCCATGTGTTTCTTTGTTGCTACATTATGAACAACAAACATATGTACAAATCATAGAAATAAACAAAGAAAGCTTGTTGTCACCTACTTTATTTAGTTTAACATTCAAATATGGTCATTTCCTGGTATTGTTTCATTATCTCGTCCCTGCTTGAAATTATTGTTATGTTTGTATGTTTTGAAACTCATCTTTCATAAAGTCAGTAGGTATTTCACCATAATGTTGGAGGTTTTTGAACCAAAAAGATGACATTTGATAACTCACAGGAGGGCTATTTTCTGCCCCCCTGCGTCTACTGACCTTCTTTTATTTGACTTAAATTTGACCGCATAAATTGTCTTATAATATTAAATTAGCTGAATCTTTTTTTCGTTTTACTTGGAAGCCACTCAGTTTATCTCCTTGATGACTTCCTGGGACTACATTATGAACCTGTCGACGTCTCTGATTCTGTATCAACAGTTATCTTGATATGACCTCAGCTTTGTCTAACCTGTTGCACCACCTGAGCACCATCATCACCCGCAGTAAATCTCAGGTGTAGCAGGACGTTACAGGTGAATAACAATCAGTGTTATAATCCAAAGCAGTAACTTCCTGAATTTCACAACATCTCTGAAATAAAGTAGCTCCTCCTCCTCTCCTCCATCTGCTGTCAGAAGCCCCATTCACAGCCTTTTGTGATTATTAACCACTGCAGCAGAATGCACATGACGATCTCCAGAGGCCCACCATGATTAAGTGAGGGGTCCCTGTGAGACATTCTCATGCTAATCGCTGTATATTGTGCTTGCTGTGCCCAAACTGACACCAGAGAACCATTGTTTCTCTTACCAAATGAAATGATAAGTGTTCCCAGGATAGCGAAGGAAATTGACTGTGAACTGTTTTCAGTAACATGCTCGGAAAAACACTCAGAAATACCAAATTCAACTCGTCACCTCAGGAGACAGTTTGACAAATGAACAAAAGGTTTTTTCATATAAAGTCTTTTTGTTTGCCAGAACAATCAGAACATGTTGGTGAAAGAATCCCAGTGAACATGTAAAGGGCCAGACGGTGGAATGACTCATTTCCTCTCCTCTCTCCGCAGCCATCAAGGTCTACTGCCAGGGATCATGTGGGATCTCCAACAAAATGAACGAAGCCTCGTGGGTTCTGGAGGAGCAGTACTTCAACAGCACGCTGTCTATTGCTGACAAAGGTGACAACTGTTTGTTTACTTTTTGATCTAAACACACAGGTTAATGCACAAGCTTCACATTTAATCCTAATTATCTCAGAAAACAATATAATAATAAACATTCCCAATTAATAGAATTGTTTGAACTCTTGATCTTCTTTCACTTTTATATGGTTTGAACACCAAAAAGTTACGTTTTTTTTGCTCTTGCCACATTATACCCACTACCTTCTTTCTACATGCAATAAACAAGTCCCGTACGCACATCTATGAAAAGAGCACAGTCATAGCATGAGTAGAGATAATTAAAACATGTTTTGCTGTTTTCAACCTATTAGAGTATTTCATTAATTGTGTCCTTGGGTGTCGTGAAAGGCATCTCCATATCAACTGTATTATTATAAAAAAAAATCTTTATGATGCCATTAATGCTCAAACAAAAAAACTCATTATTTTACAAAAACGGGAATCTTACATAAGTGTTGTTGACATTGAATGGTGTTTATTTTGCTATACATAGAAAACTATTAACATTTTTAAGTTCTTTAGTTACATCCTCTTTTGTCCTCTTCTTTCTACTCGTGCAGTTCAGTCGAAATTTCACAGAATCTTTGTCAAGTGACTTCTGGTCTCCTCTGAGGCACTCATGGCTTCCCAGTTTGGCTGAGGAGCGCATCATTTCATTTCCTTTTTACACGCTCTGGTCAGTGCCAAAGGGTTATTTCTGGCTGCATTTTCAATGAGACATGCAGAATAAAGGGATTTTGATGGATCGTCACTTTTTAAAGCCTTACAGCTGAAGCATTTGTCACACACGGTTCATACAAAAACCTTAAGAAATGAGAAAATTAGGATAATTTCAGTTTTTCTGGTGTGTTGTTTTTAAAAGATAACATGTCTTTCAAACCCACTGAAAGGTTGTGGGTTCAACTTGATATGTAGAAGATAATCCATCAAATGACTGCCTAGAAGTCAATGAAACTGGTCTAAACACATCACCTTTATTTGCATGTGACTGCAAGTCCTCAGCTTACATCCTTTAAACTCTTTGATGCGTCTCCTCTGAGAGAAATGACATTTTGGAAGCTTCCTGTCTTAACAACACTGTGTGACGTGACTGAATCGCCTCAGTGGGGAAATCTGATGCAACAGGCTTAATCTCAAAAAGGCAGCAGCAGGTTTTTGCAGCCATGTAGTGAGGAGTTAACGCCTCAATCAGTCACAGCAGCACTCTCCGGCAGTCATGCTGCAGCCGGACTCTCTGAGGTCAGACTTGGATTGCAGTGGAGTCGTCCTTTCAGCTTTGGAAGGTTCCTATCAGAGTGAAATGACTCAGAAGTACCTAAGAGGCAGCCATGATAAGAGCTGTTCCAATTCTCTAGATAGTAGAAGATAGGTATCTCTTTTAGAATATTTACTGGACCATCCTTTACGAAAGGAAACAAGATAATGCTGTCCCCCAAGTCCTTGCAGCCGCAACCTTTAGAGGGGCCCTATTCTGCTCATTTTCTCACACTGCCTGTGCTGCAGCCCTTCTTTTCACCCTCTGTCTGAAACCAGAGCCCAGTCTCCTCTGATTAGTTAGCTGGCCGGCTCTGTTGTGATTGGTCAACCGCCTAGGAAGTGTTTGGAAATGTTTGTAGGAAAGGGGAAAATCCCCCCAAATCATAATTGGGCCTCTTTAACACCATGACACTTTGCACTGTGATACAGGAAAAAGCTGTTCAAACAAATACATCAGAACTTTTATTATTTTATTTTATTCGATCACAGCCAGGGCCCCAGTGTCCGGCTGTGCCTGATCAGAAGGTTGAACACGCTCCACAAATGTATTCCCCCCCCCCCCCCCCCCCTGTCTCTGGGTAGTCAGGCCCGGCCTCAGTGATGCCCTGCTGACCGGCGGAAGCGAGGGCTTACAGGGCCTGTTGTTGCGAGCGTGATCTTCCATCTTTTGTTCTTGTTGCCGATACACAGCCAGAAGGTGAAATGTGCCATGCATGCATGAAATGTGTTGTAAATGCAAATGTCTCTGTGGGACCTAACGGCACTCATCGGAGCATGTAATCCATGATGGTTAAAACATCAAGACTAGGCAGTTCATGTTTAACTCTCAGGACTGTGAGCTTCCATATGTGGAATACACCACTCTATATGTTAATTCTACAATGCTGGAAAATATATTTACATGTTAGTAGTTATTGCGTAACTCTTTAGAAAAATCTGCATCTGCATTATCTGCAGGGAAGTTTATTTATATAGGGTTCAAAAAGGTCATTATAAATCAATATAGTAAACAGCTCAATCAATATATACAGTATATCTTATCTGAAAAGGATCTTTTGATTGAAAACTGAGATGTGTTTGGCATTCTCATAAAAATATGAAATAACTATTAAGCACCCGTCTATAAGACTTAGTGGAGTGCAAAACCTGAGAGATAAAACAAATCTACTAAATATATACCACATTTTAAGTATCATGATGAAATATATAAGTCCATAAAACACATCTTGATTATCCTTGAAGCAAAACCTTTTTAATAATAAAAAAGGAATACAAAAGAAATTCAACTAAATAAATCCCACCATATAAACCACATTCTCTGGGTCCTTGAAGCGAACACGTTTTAGTAATACATATGACACAAATAAATAAGTTCAACTATATAAATACCACCATATATACCACATTTTTAAGTACAATTGAAGCGAGAGAAAAAGTATTTCCCTATCTGAGCACACAGAGTACACTGTAAAACACCGGCACACCACGTTCCAAAAAAGAGGAGGACATAAATAATTCATTACACACCCTCCCTCTGTGCTACCCTTTATCTCTGCCATTTTTTCCGTATCCCATTCTCTTCCGAAAATGGGCTGCTCTGCCCCCAACGGCGAAGCGGCACAGGGAGAGCGAGACAGCAAGGGTGACAGTAGACCACCACACACACACACAGATACACACACACACACACACACACACACACACACACACACACACACACACACACACACACACACACACACACACACACACACACACCCACACACACCCGCACCCGCACACGCGCACACACACACACACACACACACACACACACACACACACACACACACACACGCACACGCACACGCACGCGCGCACGCACGCGCACGCACGCACACGCACACACGCTCTTACACGAAGCCAGCCACGCTCACTGTGGCTGAATGATAATGTGGAATGCCACAGATGCTTGGCGGTTAGAGGAGTGATGTCAGCGACCGCTCTCCACCCTGTCACTGTTGGCAGTTAATGACCTTCATGAAATGAGAATCCCCCTCCCACTGCCGCAGCTGGGCTGTGGTTAAACTGTAGAAACTGACATATATATTTAAATAACACATGAGCGACACCCTGTTGCATTTCCTGTGTTTGGTATTATCTATTGATGATGCCTTACACATATCTGCAGAGACAGCATTTCTGTTTTTTTTTGTAAAAAGAAAAAGATATATAATTATACAAATATATACCATCATATATACCACAAGTTCAGTATCCTTTTAGAAAAAATATGTTACTAATACATATATGAAACATATAAAATAAACTAAACTAAATAAATACCAACAGCAACTTCTTATATATAACATATATTTGTTGTGAAGGTTGCAGTCAACATGTCGACATATCCATGGGCAAGATACTTAATCCAACATTGATCCCGATGGCATGGCCAACGGTGTGTGAACGTGTGTGAATGTTTGCTAACTTCAGCAATTGGCACAAGTCATCAATGATGACTTGCAGAATGTAAAGTGCTTTGAGGGGTTGTAAACACCGGATAAAGTGCTATTTAAATACATTCCATTTACCATTTGCTAGAGTATTGTCTATTTTTTGTACAGTACATCTTGCTTAAGCTAAGGCTCCTAATGTTGCTCCCTTTTCAGCTGTTGACATTTTACCTGGGAAAGTGTAGGGCTTGTAGGGAAGATTGTTTGTTGAAGGCTGTAAGAAACTGAAATATGACAGTATGTTTGAGTTAGGGCTGCTCGATTATGGCAAAAATCATAATCTCGATTATTTGGGTCAATAATTGTAATATCGATTATTAAATGCGATTATTCATTGACTTTGAAAACATCCATTTATTGTACTTTAAAACAAATACAAATAATAATTTGAACTTTTTAACTGTTGAACTATACGCCCAGGGTAATCAACTGAAAAACCAATATACACTGAACAAAAATATAAACGCAACACTTTTGTTTTTGCTTCCATTTTTCATGAGATGAACTCAAAGATCTAAAACATTTTCTACATACACAAAATAACCATTTCTCTCAAATATTGTTCATAAATCTGAAAAAATCTGTGATAGTGAGCACTTCTCCTTTGCGAGATAATCCATCCCACCTCACAGGTGTGGCATATCAAGATGCTGATTAGACAGCATGATTATTTCACAGGTGTGCCTTAGGCTGGCCACAATAAAAGGCCACTCTGAAACATGCATTTTTGCTTTATTGGGGGGGGTCCGAAAACCAGCCAGTATCTGGTGTGAGGGTTAGGATTAGGGTTAGGGTAATGTTGTGATTCGAGTGGCCCATGGTGGTGGTGGGGTTATGGTATGGGCAGGCGTATGTTATGGACGACGAACACAGGCCACTCGATTCACAACATTACCCTAACCCTAACCCTAACCCTCACACCAGATACTGGCTGGTTTTCGGACCCCCCCAGACCCCCCCAATAAAGCAAAAATGCATGTTTAAGGGTGGCCTTTTATTGTGGCCAGCCTAAGGCACACCTGTGCAATAATCATGCTGTCTAATCAGCATCTTGATATGCCACACCTGTGAGGTGGGATGGATTATCTCGGCAAAGGAGAAGTGCTCACTATCACAGATTTGTTCAGATTTGTGAACAATATTTGAGAGAAATGGTTATTTTGTGTATATAGAAAATGTTTTAGATCTTTGAGTTCATCTCATGAAAAATGGGAGCAAAAACAAAAGTGTTGCGTTTATATTTTTGTTCAGTTTAAAATAAAATAAATTATACATTCATGTCTACATTTAAATAAATAATATCAAAAATAATAAATACCAATAAACAAGATCAACACACATGTTGCAGTGCACTGTCACAACCTGAAAACTCCTTAATATATAGCCAACATTTTGGTAAAACATATTCAACATATTCCACTCACTCCAATGGGTCAATAATAAAAATAAAAAAAGATCGTTTTATTTTGATTACGTTGTTTTCGTAATCGTTGCTAGCCATAATCGTAATGGCGATTCATTGAGCAGCCCTAGTTTGAGTGCTGTATTTATACCTCCTCCAGGGCAGGTATATGTTTCCAGTTCTGTCTCTCAGCAGGACATCTAAACAAGTAGTGACCTGATTTACATGAATCTAGTGGAAAGGTGTTTCATTTTTAAATCCACATTTCAGAGTGGATCTGAATCTCTGACAGCTTGCTCTATATAATATAATATAATACAATATATAATCTACCCTCTTTAATCATTTTCCTTCATCTTGATTCTCTGCCCGTACCCATGTCAGCTAGTCTCTCTACAGTTGAATATATAAAATGGCTGCACACCTGCATGGTGCTTTTTTAGAGCATGACTGCTTCTTCTAGCAGTAAACACGATGCAAATGAACACACGGTCTGAGCGCTTCCCCTCAGGAAACTGAGACTAATGGAAAACGTGGTGCCCGTCCCTAATGAGGTGAGACATGTTGCTGTCTGGGAGAATTTAATTGGGCTGTCAGCTCATCTAGAGAATTAATAACCCCACTCTCTCAAGGTGTTCCTCATTGGTGCCTTGCGCTCCTCTCAACAAGGACTAGCAATCTTCCTTACAGTATGGATGGATGTTAATGCAGTACAAATTCAGAGAGAATGCTTTTAACAGAGTTTGTTTCACAGCAAAACACCTTTTCATACTTCAGAGCACTTTGTGTTGAGATCGTCAGAATGAAAACACATAACATCAGTAGTTCATAGTTTGCAAGCTTTCCTTTCCTTATTGTTGACTCATCTAAAATCTGAAAATAACCTACAAAGAACTGATGCTAATATTTACCGGTATATCCAAAGCCAACAGAGGATTGTTTTTGTTTTATTACTTGATATAGAGATAGTTTTCAAGATTTTGCACAGCAACTTTTTTTTGTTTTTTAAGAACTGTTTTGTTTGTGACCAGTTTAAGGACCAATACGCCTCGACTTAAGTGCCACAGGGGGGGGGGGGGTTGACAGGGTTGACAGGGTTGTTGGTTTAGTCTTCTTCTTGGATTTGATGTCAATAAGAAAAATGTTTAATAAAACCAGGCTTTCATCTATGTACACGTCCTTGAATCTACACGGGTATTCTTGGTACAGTGACCCCCCCCGTAGAGCAGAAGAATGCACTCAGTCTTGGGTCGATACCTGCTGGCCCCACTGCTTGTAAATCATTGATTCACTTTGCTGAGAAACGCTCCAACTTTGCCGGCTACATGTGTTTGCCTACAGCTTATCACTTCCTCTGACACTGGCAAGTTTCAGTCGCTAGTTTTGTTCAGTACAAAAGACCTTACGGCTCAGGTAAACAAAGCCTGTTTGTGTGAGAAACTCTATCCCTCTGGGAAGTAGGTCCCCACAGGACAGCTGATGTTTACTGAGGGATATAGGAACGGAAATAAACCTCATCACATAAACCCTGAGAATGATCAGTATACTTGCACCCTTGAATGCCATTTGCAGTTGTTTGTCCTGTGTAGCTAATAAACGTGGTTTTTCTTACAGGAACCCTGGTGGCAGGCGAGCACAGTTTCCCCTTCCAGTTTGTCCTTCCAGGTGAGTGTGGGATAAAACCCAATGACCCATTTGTATCTCATTCCTTCATGTCATGGCGACGCCTTCACTTTCCGTAATAGTTTTCTCATAAACCTGCTGTCAGAGATCCAGATGACGTCAGAGAAAGGAGCACACAGGTGTGATAACGTCTGATAACATGTGTACTAACAAAGTGCTCGGCTCTAAATCCTTTGTCTCCCGCACAAAGCAGATTTGTGATTGCGATGGTGTGTTTGAAGGATCATAATAAAGTTGATGTTTGGAATGTTTCAGATTTAGAAGGAACACACCCGCGTGATAATTCATCTTTACCCGACATGCCTCCTTTTTAACAAACACGTAGATTATTATTAGATGGAACTGCTATACCTCCACAATCGTGCAAATAAGACAAAGATCAGATGCGTGACACCTGTGAGGGAGCACACAGCGCAGTGTCAGTGTCTGTCTGGTATCTTGCACTCTCTCAGGCGTGGGCTGAAGCACTGGGGGCGGTGTTATTTTTAGTTTCCCCTCCTGTTGTGCAGTCACTGTTTAATTGGTGTTCATGCCCCCATGCTTCGCCCTCCCCTCCTCTCAGGCCCTCACACTAGAAAGCATCAGCACAGGGTTAACTATCACGTAGAGATAAGTGGTTCATCTGAGAGTCAATTGTCCCCTACTGCCCCCTGCTGGTGAATCTGAAAGACATGCTAACTTAAAAAAATACTTGAGGCAATTAAAACAGGACATATTCTGCTCAATCTCAAGTTCATATTTGTATTTTGTTCCTCTACTGTGACATGTTTCCGTGCTTTAATGTTCAAAAAGGTCTTTATTTTTCTTATGCTGCCTGTGCTGCAACACCTCTGTTCGCCCTCTGTCTGAAACCAGAGTCCAGTCTGCTCTGATTGGTTAGCTGGCTGGCTCTGTCGTGATTGGTCGACTGCTTAGCCTATCATGTACGATGTGTTGGAGGGCTGGCCAGCAGAACCCAAAAAGCCTAGTAGGACCACTTAAACTCATAATGGAAATATAGATTACTAAGGTAGATTTAGTCAACCGGACTTTAAAAAGATGTTCACGAAGAAAGGAAAACACCTCAGCATCATAACACAGAAGATACAAACAATCATAGAGAATGATGTTGATTTTGATTTCTATAAAAAACAAAACAAAGGCACAACTAACAATCTGTCTTCTGAAAGTCTGCTGATAATGCATTTACACTCAAATGTTGCAGCAAAGCAGTTTCATTATCTCAAGGTCAAGACGTGTATGTAGCAACATCAAATTGTCAGTTTCATGTTTTTAAATAACAACTGAGGTCATATAATACAATTTATTATTGAAAAAATGAATATATTTATTTTTCAACTGATTCATATTTGCAGGTAGATTAATGTTACTTTGAGAACAAATCTATTAAAGAAGCCAAACTAATTAAGGGTCAGAAAGAGGGTCAGTAAATAGGAAAGGAGAAGGAGCCTTTAGGGATGGTTTTTAGTTTTTAACAGGACTGCGCAGGGAGGGACTCACAGAATTTCCTCCTATAAGCCAAGCTCATTTATCTGGAGTCGAGGCATCAGGTGGTGTTCTGGCCTGATCATTTCTCACTGTGGGAACAAAGACATGCAAAGACAGGAGGAAGGCGTGGGCCGGAGATAAGCGTCGTACGAGGACACAGGGAGGGATAAATAGGGTGGGATGAGATGGTGGATGGCCTCATTCCAGAGGGACATGATATACAAGTAGAGGAGGAGAAGAGAGGAAAACAAAGGAGATGGAAAATGGAAACCCTTTTATCCTTTGTAGGGGAGCACGTAAGAATACTTGTTCTCCTACAAATAAACCGAATAACCCGTAAGCAGCTGATGTTAAAGTTCCATAGCAGCTTGATAATCTAATACCCCTCTATCTTTCTGAAATTACACTGTCAACTGTGAAACATTTCAAAACAGGAAGGTGTTGGCCGTTAAACCCACATTTAGAAATCATGTCTAAACAAAGCATGTAAAAAATACCCCAGATAGGATTCCTTCTTACAAACAAATGCAGATAAGACCTTCTCTACTTGATCCGTACACCTCTGAGGTCACAATCTAAATACAGATTTGTTTTTTTAGTGATGGTCCATTTTTAAAACTTAAGCACTTTAAAAAAGAAAAAGGTTACTTTGACAAATAATTGTTGTTTGGTGATTTACAGGTTAGAGATCAAACTGGGCTAAATTTAGAAAATGACTAAAAATACGTTTTTTCGTTCTTATATAATCCTGTTTCAACTTGTATAACTGATACTGAAATATAGTTGATAGTGTGGATGTAATATCAATTACTAAGAGTCTTCATCCATGCTAAAGCTGAGGCTGTAATCAGGCACAGCTAAATGCTAACAACTTGATGTTAAACAGGTACTTTAAAATGTCTGTACCAAATGTGAGGGTAATCCATCCAAGAGTTAATCTCTAATACACATCTGTAGGCAGCGGGACACATTTGTTTTTCCTTGGTGGAAGCATTCATGTTTTCATTTGTATTGGGAATAATAGTTTTGAACTGACTTTGGTTGCATGCAAACACTCAGTGTGTAGAGCAAAAAGGCTAGCGCATTGGCCCAAATACCATCTTGGAACACACTTCCAATCTTGGCCTGGATCATAATCTGCATCTCCATTGGCTATGACAAGATCTTTAAATAGCAGTGGTTTCCCCAAGAGGCTTAATTGACATCCGACTGATGGCCAACGGTCTCTAACATTGGTCAAAATGTGTCCAGAAAACCACAAAGTTGAAACACAATTGTTGGAATCACCAAGGTCATTAGAATCCATCTTCTGAGCCCAGGAGTTCAACACTTTTAATCTCAATCAGATCCGATCAGATTTTGAAATCCCATTTTTTGTGATCCAGGGTCAGACAAGTCGGCCAGATTTTGTCCCTGGAGTTCAAAGCAATTCAGGATAGGATCAGCCTGATCCAGATTACGACTTTTCAAGATGACTAGATCCTGAATATCAGTGCTTTAATCCTACCGATCGCCATCTAGTGGTCATGAAAAATAATACAAGGAAGACAAGAGACCACATTGCAGAGACATCTATTGTCCGCAATTACTTTTGAAAGGTGATGACAGATGGACTTTTTTTTTGTTGAAGGTATTTTTTCTTTAATTTAAATTACATTTGTGATTGACAATCTTTGTTGTGATACTTTCATGAGCATAAACATTTATGTCATCAACATTTGGTTGAAAACAAACGTGACCAAAAAATGAAAAATAAAATTGATTTGCCATTAAGGCTAAAAATGGTGTATTATTTCAGTTAACAAACTTTGCCATCTTATTTATATTGAAACATATTTTTAAATAAATGGTACAGTACATTGTGCTCTGGTAATCCACTGGAAATCCACCCCTCTGGTGGAATCAGGATAATCCAGTTTTTTGGGATCAAACTGATCCCAATCCTGTGTTCTCGGTTTGAACTACCCGTTTTGAAGATTTGATCCAGATTAAAGCTTTGATTGGATTTCCTGATCTGGTCGGATATGAAAGTGATCCTAATCCTGTTTTTTGGTTTTGAACTCCCCAAAATCCAAATCTGATCTGATCAGATAGGGATTACAAGTTTTGAACTCCTGGGCCCTGGGGATCATGAATAACTATCACTTTTATAGCCCAGTTTAACTGCAGGTACCTGGTTGCTTTTCATCTGCTGAGTCCTCATTAGGTTCCTAGACACACAAGCTCATTAGGAAACCTAAGTGTTAGTGAATAATGTTATCAGCTTGAAGTAGAACAGCAGCTCAAAGAGTCAGAGGAAGGTATTTGTCTGAGCTCATAGGAACAAGGTGAGCTGCACATCCTCGGCCACTTTCAGCAGCCCAGAGGAGCTCAGCGTGTGTCTCCAGTAAGGCTGCTCGATTATGGCAAAAATCATAATCTCGATTATTTGGGTCAATAATTGTAACAGGAAATAAATGTTGAACTACAATTTACGACCAAATAAAAATGTTTTGGCCACCATGGTAAATGCTGGTAGGGCTGCTCATGTCATCTCTAAAATGTGTTTTGCTAGAAACTAGGGCTGCTCGATTATGGCAAAAATCATAATCTCGATTATTTGGGTCAATAATTGATATCACGATTATTAAAAACGATTATCCATTTACTTTGAAAACATCCATTTATTGGAGAAAACAAATTTGAACAGTATGTTTTTAACAGTTGATTACCCTGAACTTTAAGTATAACTCAACTGAAAATCCAATAAAAAAAATGTTTTAATAATTAAAAAAATTAGATTACGTTGTTTTCGTAATCGTTGCAAGCCATAATCGTAATTGCGATATAAAATATGATTAATTGAGCGGCCCTAGTCTCCAGGGAAAGTCAGTCTGGAGCTTCAGTCAGTCTGTCCACAGCGCTTTCCGTTACCAAGCTGTCTGCAACAAAGCAACCCGCTTCTCCTGGTTAATTCTCATTGACAGCAGCCGCAGCGGATTAGTCCCTGCAGCAGCCTCCTGCCGCGCTGACATTAACATCTGAATGAGCATCAGCTCAAAAAGTGACACGTTTAGAATAGTGAGAAGCACACATTCATAATTCTTCTTCTGTCTCCTTTCTCCCCAAATAGTTACTTTTGATCTCTCTCTGCTTGAATGTCCTTCCCTCCTGCCTTACCCTCCCTGTTTCCTCCTCTGCAGTGACCTTCCCTCGGGTCAGTGCAGAAGAGTCAGCGTCCTTTTCCCATTTCGGTTGAATAAACAGGAATGAGACTCTGATAAGGGCCTGCACTGATAAGGACACAGATTGAAGCTCTGTCCTCCCCCTGATAGGAACTATCTAAGAAGCTGGGAAACACTCTCCTAATTTAACCTTTTAATAATAAACAAAGTGTTTGGACTGCCCTCCGTTTAAAAGTAACCATTATCTAATTGCCTCTCTCTTTAGTCGCTGCCCCCACTTCCTTTGAGGGACCCTTTGGGAAGATTATCTACCGAGTGAGGGTGGCTATCGACACACCACGCTTCTCTAAGGACTACAAAGCCCAGAGAGCCTTCTACCTTCTCAACCTGCTCAACCTCAATGAGGTGCCTGAAATTGAAGTAAGTAAACAAATGTCCCTACTTTTGAATCATCTATTATCTAATTGTATTCCTATAAAAACTGGAATGATGCCGTTCTGTTTTCTTTGTGGATATAATCCAGAAACAGAAGGAGAAGAAAGGACTTTGAAATGCACTCTCTTTATTTGATCAGCGTGTGTCTAGGTGGAGGCTTATTTGATTTCATGGCCGAGCAGGATCTCATTTATTTGTTCTCCTCTTCTCCATCTACATTCCTTACTCTTATCATTCCCCTTTTCCCCTGTTGCAACTGACAGAGTTTCCTGATATTCTGGAGCTAAGCAGGAAAAGATGAGTCTTCATAATAACGCTAAAAACAAACTGTCTCCGCAGCATCCGAGTTACGCTGTGACCACCAAGAAGTTCAGCTACCTCCTGGTGAAGACAGGGACCCTGATGCTGAAAGCTCGCAGTGACCTGAGAGGTTACATCCCCGGGCAGGTCATCAAGTTAGCCACTGAGATCCACAACAAGTCTGGGAAGGACACGGGCTATGTGCTGGCCAGTCTCATACAGGTATATTACTGATGAAATGAATATTATTTTATGAATGAATGAATATTATATCCTCAGGTATTGAGTACAGAACTATGGAAGCTCTGGAGGCATGGAAGTGGCTATCCATAATCAGTGGCGAACCGTGTCTATCACAACTGGACCTTCTGTAGACACACACAACCCCCGCCGGATATTCTACCCAGAGACCCAGAACAAGATCTGATTGGTTGCTTTCTTTTCGAACACAAAATCACTGAAATGCGTAGTGCATGGTCCGAGAAGGACAAACAAATCAACGTAACACTGTGATGGTAACCTTGAAGGCCCTGACGGTTCTCCACTGTCCATAATCCATATCAGTTTTAGCTACTGTGTTTAAGGTTTTAAAAAAGGTGAAGTGGTTTGAAGACAATTTTGTGTTTTTTGTTGTAATACTAATTATGTCCACAAGGGGCTAAAGCGCATCACTAACCCATGTTCTAAATTGGATTAAAAGCATTGCATTTGTTTCTTCCAGGTGAGTTTTACTCTCCCACTGCACTCTGGACAAGGTGCATATATTGTGTAACAAAAAATATGTTCACCTGGTATCCCAATAACAAAAATATAACCAACTTATAAATACAACATTTTACCCGTTTTTATTTAAAGTCTCAAATGCCTCTCATGGCTTCAGTTCGAACCAGGTGCACAGAGGGCAGAATACACGAGGAAACAAGAGACATGCATGTGTCTTCCTAGTATTTGCCCTATCCTTAATACCATTACGATCACAGCCAGTGTGCACCACCCCCTGGAAATGTCTATTTCAGATATGTATTAGAAATCTCTGCTGGGACTCCGAAGCTTAAAAGATAACCCTTAATATAGCTAATCCTTTCATATGGGACCACATACAATGTCTCTATACCTCAAGATGAGAGTTATAGAAGTTTGAGTGAGGCCATTATCACATCTATTGTGTCTGTGTATGGCTTTTTTCCACACCAGAAAGTAACTTATAAGACCAAGCGGCCTGTGGTCGACCTGCGGACCATCGCAGAGGTGGAGGGAGCCGGAGTGAAAGCAGGAAAACATGCGGAGTGGAGAGAGCAGATCATCGTCCCTCCTCTTCCTCAGTCAGCACTGGCCGGCTGCAGCCTCATACACATCGACTACTTCATTCAGGTCAGTGTGTGTGTCTTTAACATATAGACTGTGCTTTATTTTCACTGTACTGTTCTTAAGAGTGTCAATATTCCTGTTTCTAACGCCATCAAACATGTGATAACATAATTCAGATAATACCATATGAAACTATCCATACATTTAGCCACATGAGCTATCAAAGACTATTATTTTTTCCTTTCTAATTTAACCTGAACAACTGTGTAAGGATTTTGATATTTACTTACTAATACTGAAATAATTGGGTTTACTAGAAAGGTGTTATTCACTATTTTCTTATTGTCCTAATATCCCATCAAAAACCCAACAATGCATGACTTCATCTCTCAAAACTCCTAACTTCCATAGCCTGAGGTTATTGTTTTCAAATGTCATTAAAAAGCTGTAAATATTGGTCTTGATGGGGACTACTTTCAGCAGCGGATCCATACTCATTTGAGGATGTAGTGAGTATTTACAGCTGGAGGACTGCATGTGGGGCTGAGTAACAATAAACAACAGTGTGTGTGTTCATGGTAATAAAGGAACATGTCACCCAGAGCAACAGTGTGGCTCGCTGAAGTGTTTCTATTAGTGTAAGGTCAACAATGGAGCTCTATGGCTCTGAGGAAGAAGAAACTGTCTATCCCACTTTAGCTACAAACACACCTTGTGTTAGCAGAATCAATTCTCTGTTGGTTTTGGTGATCTCATGCGATGTATTGGCAAAAAGAGGCATATAGAATATCACCAATCTTATCTGGTGGTATAGTTTATCTAATTGAGGCTTTTATAATTCCTGTTTTATACAGGTGTCGCTCAAATCTCCGGACGCAGTGGTCACGCTGCCTATCTACATCGGGAACATCGCTGTGAACTTGTCTCCATCGAGACCCATGCCCCCCACTCCGGACCACCGCATTGCTCCCAGGCCTCCCAGCGCTCCCAGCGCGGCGGGCGTGACCCCCAGCGCCCCACCGGTGGAGGACCTAGAGGAGGGGATGTGTGCAGGGGGCATGACCAGTGAGGAGCTCCCCACCAAGAGTCACTCTCAGCAGGACCCCTCGGGGCAGCCGCTCACCATGTCCCCCAGCGCCTTCAGCCAAGCCCCCGGGGTAGCGCTGCCTCCCGGCCTCAGGCTGGACGCCTCCGCCCCTCTGTTCTGTGTGTCCACCGGGGCCACCATACCTTTCTTCACCGAGGGAAACGTGACCCCTATCCCCACCTCCTGCTCGCTCATCCTCCCTCCAGAGTACAGCAGCTGCGACTACCCTCATGGTGAGTTCTTCTAAAAGACTTTCACTCTGGCACACAGACAAACACATGCAAAGTGAAGCAGATGCAAAAATGACCATCCCAGTTTCTCAAAATCCAAAAATCCAAGCCAAAACTAAAGTGAATGTTGCATTTAGTACAGTTAGTATAGAATATGGCAGGAAAATCTATGGAAAATGCTTAAGCGTTTGAAATAAACAAATAAAAGAAATCCTATATGAAAAATGCAAAAACTTAATAGGTTTATTTGACTAGTTATTATTGGAACAGAGACGAGGAGAATGTGCGCTGCTCTAACTTTATTAATGACTTCTTATTTGTGTTGCCCGTGTGTGTTACAGAACCCCCACCCACCTATGAGGAAAGCTGTAGCGCCAACTCCACTTTCAACAGTATACAGTAAGAGAAGGTGATGAAGCATCATGGCCACGCCCCCCCACACCTGTTTCCATTCGCCTCTCGAGAAATCGGGACAGAGACACGTCGGGTTAGAGAGGACGGACGATAACTCCACTCCTGAGAATATTTCTTTGTCCTCGAATAAGAAAAAAAAAAGGGATAAAATCTTATATGATATAAGTTTTCATTTAAATTCTTGTCTCATCAGGTAGTGTCAGTTAGAGCGGGTGAACATCACTGTGCCTACAAGAAGTATTTTGGATCATCATTTAGAATATTCAGTGATTGGACATGTTTCTTTTAGGGGCGGAGTCAAAACTGTTTTTGTTTTCTCAACGAACTTTCGCATCTGTGATGCCTTGAAAATGATCTCTGCCTACTGAAGGCTCGGGTTCGGCCTTTTTTTGTCTTGTTTTAAATGTGCAATTGTTATAGTGGTCCACCGCTGTCCGTGTGTAACTCAGTTGTCCTCATCTTCACCAGGGCAGAGCTGTCGTCATGATGGACATTGAGAGGACATTTTCACCGTGTTTGTCTAGTTGGACTAGTTAAACCCCTACTTAAATTATTCTGATGGTCTTTGTTTGAGGAAATATGAGACACCACTTTCCAAAATCGGTCTATGTTTTCTGTAGCAGCATGCACTACTGTCTGCTGCTGTGTCTTTTTGAATATTATGCCACTAGAATACAGATAGGGGCGTTAATGTCTCAGCGAAACCTCTCAGCTTTGTAACTTGAAACACAGTTAGTAATACACTATATATGATTATTACATTACATGTTACTTATTAGACTCTTTTATCCAAAGCGATTTACATACTCAATACTGTGGACAATCCCCACAGGAGCCAGATGGGGTGAAGTGTCTCAGGGACACAACGACATGCTGACTGCAGTGGGGTTTGAACCTGAATCCACTGCATGACACGCCTCCCATATTATTATTATAATCATTTTTAAAAATAGCTTTTAGATTAGTTAAAATACATATCTCATCTCTCAAACACCACCATGCGTTGAGTCATATAACTGAGAGGTTTTGCTTTGACTTCAGTTTTGTATTCTGAGGACAGTGTCTCTGCAGATGAGGCTCGTTTCTCCTGCAGCTGGACATGAGGCCACAGTGTTTGTCTGCCCTCTTGTGGTCATCTCTGGTATAGCTGCTGTACTGAAACTTGAGCCAAACAATCAGCCATGCATAGAGAAAATCTCCACTAAGCTCCCTGCTCACAACTGAAGTCAGTCGGCTGTGTAAATCTACATCCTTTTCTTTGTGAGAAAGTGGGAAAAAAAATCGAGATTTGAGTTTTTTTAGATGTGATGCAAGTGTATAGCATCATCGTTTTCGTCTTGGTGTGAATGAGATTTTATGTTGTTTTTTCTCCTGTTTGTTGCCTTAACTTTCTTTTTAGTGTTACTCGTGTGAGATGAGAATCCTCCGAAATGTCAGTTTGTGCAGATGTGCGCAAAACAGCACTTTTTACAGATTTCCAAGTGCAAATCTACTGTATACATGTGTACAAAAAGAACTTTTATGGCTACTGTCTGTTTTCAATTAAACTTACATTTTCAAATAGATTTCTGGTTCTACCACCTGTATCTGTGTAGAGACACTTTTGTTGCCTGTGTACAATGTAGGGTGATAATGTTATCACTTCACACATTTTAAAAACTTTAATTTTAATTACAGGTGTTTTGTTTTGCACATACAAAGAGTTTGATCCATAACAGGGGAACACAATTCATTTAATATCTGATTTTGCCGAACCTATACTTATTTATATGCATATAATAATTTGAAAAGTATCCTCCCCCTACTAAACATCAGTCACCTTCCTGTGGGAAACTGATACAACAGAAAATCACAAGCACAACTACTGTCCTGAATGTCTGTGACTTTTAATGTGTACTTTACCAAGTCCATTCTGTGAATTATGAAAAAGAAATCAAAGGGCTAACGTTGGACCCTGACTGCGGATCATTTTAACATTGATTGTGTTTTTACATATCAGCACAAAAGACGGCTGTAACTGTTCTAAAAGCAGGCTCTACATTAACGTAAATGCATGCCTTAAACCAACTGGACTCCCGCCACCTCTTACAGGAGCTTGTGCCGGACTTTCTTCTTCTTGTCTTTCGTGGAGGACCGCAGGATGTGCTTGAGAACTCTTCCTGTTTGTCTCCCATCAGTGCTCTTGATGTACACAAATGTAGCTTTTAAAAAACAGCCAGCACGTCTGAGCTTAGACCTGAAAACTGTCTTGTTTTTAAAAATGACTGCAACTCCTCTCATCTCAAAGACAACAGCAGCAGCAACTCTCGCACTGCCTTTATCGATCCTGATTCTGTTTAATTCTTCGCCACCAAAAGGTACTATAGCTTTATGATCCCCAACTTGTTCTGTGTTTGTTTTTTCTTCCCCCCCCCCCCCCTCACATATTGATGAGCGGTGTCAAGTTTTGTATTTTTCTACATGTTAAACTGTTTACAGGTGTGTATGCAGATATTAATAGTAGCACCTCAATCAGTTAATGTAAAATGTCAACATGCAGTGCAGAATCAACGTTGTACTGTGAAGTATAACAATAAAAATATATGAAGTGTTTGTGGTTTGTTTTGTGTGGACAAAGTGAGCTCTGTGGTTCTGTAATTGGGATTCTTCCAAAACTCATTTAACAAACAAGGCAATAAATCTTTATTAAATAAGAGATGCTCTTTTGTATTAAAATTATGCATCCAACTGCAAGAATCCTGTGACATGTTCTCTGTTTTCCTATAATCTGCATATGTAACAAAAGGCAGTTACAATGGTAACCAAAATAACAATATATTGCTGGGATAATGATCCATATTCCCTAACATAATCAATTTTCATAGAAACCACAGAGCGATATTTTGTATTAACCAGACAGACCATTTTTAGCTTTTATAGTACAAGTTATACACTAAGTCTATGGTTATACAACGAGAGTAGACGAAAGGCTACGAATGGCTTCGGCTACCCCCGCCAATCACATGATCCCAGTATGGAAAACACGAAATGCGCATGCGTGGCATCCCAAACATTCCTCGTCTAATGCAAGCTAAACGGCGATTAAGGTGCAATTAATAGCCATTTATACCCAACGTGGTCGATGTTTACGATAGTATTTTAGTCTTGGGATACTTTAATGGCATGAGTCGTTATTTTACATGTATTTGTATCGTCATTTGAGTCCGAATTCTGAGAAACTCCATTACCCATCAGCCATCTGTTATTGTCTGAACTCGGGCTAGTTGCTGTATATATATTATTCCGTTGCACTGAGTTGCTTGGTCCCTTGCTGCTGCTCTGGTTGTGGTGCATTAGACAAATTGCTCATACTTGACCGCACACGAGCAACAACTGTGCCCGGGCTGTGAGTTGTCTGGGATGGGTAACTGGAGTCCATAACTACGCTCAGCAACTTCACCATAATGTCGGTAAGTTGTTACTTTTTTGTATTTTAGATATCTCTCCATGTTGGAGTGCAGTGTTGGGTCATTTAGCGTGTGCAACATGTGCTATACTTTACGTTGCAGACCATTATATACCAAGAGAGGAGCATAATGGAAAGTGTTGGTGAGAGTTGCTGACCCACAAAGACAGTGTGTTCCCTTTTGGAGAGTAGGGGGGTAACGGGTAGCAGTCACAGCAAGTAAAGACATGTTAACCTTTAGGCTGTGTTATTAAAGGGATGGGCATTATTGCTGAGATCACTTGTGTGGGAACACATGTTACAAAACCTCATAACTCTTTCGGTTATTGCAAACTATTATGCAAATGTGGCTCTGAATCATTCATTTGGACACCACCTTTGAAAACGATGAAACTATTACATGGCATGGTTATATCATCTAGGGCTGCAACTAAGGATTACTTTCACAACTGTTTCAAATCATCTTTAATATCTTTAAAATGCCTGAACATAGTGAAATGTCCATGCATTTTCTTACAAGATCCAAGGAAATATCCATAAATATATTGTTCTGTGAGTGAGAAGTTATGATATTAAACCAAAAAAATAAGGAAACATTTGAGTGCCTGGGGAAAAAAACGGCATCAATTACATGGAATTAATAGTATATTTATGCTATTTACAAAAATATTTAGCAGTTTTAGTTTTTTTGGCTTCTTCCATAGTGAACCATAGTCTAATAACTAGTTTAATTTCATTTCTGTAAGGAAGCCAAACATTTCAGTACAGTATGATCAAAGAGGGACAATGAGAAGACACTTCATGGACACACAACCAAATTGTTTAATAGAAAATGTGCAAAATCATCTTTGTATTTTGGTGTGATTTTGCATTTCCAACATGCATACCAACAGCTACATGGCAGAATTAAAAAGAAATGTCATAAGTTAAGGTGTTTGACATGAATTTAAAAGTACATGTGGGCTAAAAGCACGCACACACAAATAGATCCAGTCCTTTGGAAGTGTACTGAGGGTGTTTGTAGTAGAAATACGACCCTTGTAGTTTGCAGTCTCAACATTCAGCATGCACACAAATATCAGCTTTTCTCAGGCGGTTTAGAAGATAAGCTCTCAATGATCACTGTACCAGGCCATAGGTTATATTGTTGACTCAAGTGTCTATATTTGACTTTCTAAGTGATGAATCATGCTGCCTCAAAGACTCTTGTCCTTGTTATCACTATTACAACACTTAGGTACTGTTTACATATTGCTTCGCCCTGTTGCTGTTGTTTGGTTCCGGACAATTTAACATACAAATAATGGGATATAAGCGGAAGGTATAAAAGCAATAAACTACACTTTCATTATTCTGCAGAACATTTTTGCTCTTTTCAAGATGTTAGGGTTGGGCATCATTTTTTTAAATAACAATGTGCTGCGGTTTGGCTACATCGGGTCATAGTTCATTAGAAGCCTGAAATGGCGATACACCTGAGCAGTCAGACCTTTAACAAAGCTTAATGGTAGCAGAATGTATTTGGCATATTATTATAATAATAATAATAATAATTATAATAATAATAATAATAATAATAATGATAATACATGGTATTTATTTAGTGCTTTTCCAGGTGCTCAAAGACGCTTTACCTTACATTACAAGTTAGACTCTTTATCCAATGTTACTTACATGCACTCAATACTGTGGACAATACCCAGAGGAGCAATTTGGGGCGAAGTGCTGCAAAGACACGACGACGCTGACATGCAGTGGGTGTCAAGGTGGGATCTGAAGACGAGCTCACTAACCGACTGAAGGATAAGAAATAAGATAAGAAAAGGCGAAATATAGACTTGATTGTCGTATGATCTGTCGTAGCAGCTTTAAAATCAGCTGTGGTCTAGAGCAGTGGTTCTCAACTGGTCAGGCCTCTGGACCCACCTGTTGAGAACCACTGGTCTAGAGAGATTAATCAGTAAGGTAACAAACGTACAGCAACACAATATTCGTATTCAAATCAATAAGCATCTTTATACTTGCAAACTTGACGTCCCCTCCAACGGAGAACGTCCTGTTCTCAGTAAAACAGGCTCTCTTTATAGGAGAGACATCAAAGCAGATTTACATTACAACAACATTCTGGGAGGCCAGCTGATACCCCGTCTGGCACAGTATGCAAAACCTTCACACCCTAAACACGTCTGTTGACCACACATACATTTAAGGTTCACTCCCAGAGAGATGAGCTAATCAGAGAAACTAAGGTTAGCAATCTTAACACATTTGATTGCACCATTTCCTTAACAGATCCATCACAGTGGTGTTTTGAGTCTGGGGATACAATAACGCTACAGACATGACAACTCACTATATTGAGATACTGGAGAACACACTGCCCTATAAATAACAGTTCCCAGATCAGAAAATAGTTTAATAAGCGCCATGTTATTATAACCCTGGTTACATGGAATGCTCATCCTGTGACCTCCAAACCACAAGGACACACACACACACACACACACACACACACACACACACACACACACACACACACACACACACACACACACACACACACACACACACACACACACACACACACACACACACACACACACACACACACACACACACACACTCCCTGTCCGCCCCCCAGCAGCAGGTAGAACAGAGTGTGCTTTTGTTGTTGTGATTGTGGGGCAAGATCAGCTGAAACACTATTTGTCTGGATCATAATTGTTTTGTTTTGTTCAAGGAGTACAACAATGATATGTAGAACAAACGAGGTATTGAGTGTGGTATTAGGAATCATTATAACGTGAGATGCTCTCAGTCATTGCAGCAGTAGATGAAGCCGAGGAAAACTGATCACAGAGCAGTGCAGGAGCCCTCAGTCTTACATTACTGATCTTGGTGGGAAAGCGGCTGAGTCAGCGTTTCTGTGACACCTGGCCCTATTCAGAAAGATTCCCAGAACAAAGTCGCTCATTGTGACGAAACTCTATAACTATAAGAGTAGAGAGGAGGATATTTGAATAGTTTAAAGGTAGTGGCTTAAAGGGGATGAAGTCCTACAGATCAGAACGTGCAGGGATGTGTGCCACCTTGTTTTCTTTCATTTGATCGCCTTATCACACCTTTTCAAAAGAATGGGTCATACCTAGCAACGAGGCGAACCACACCTTCTCAATCAGGGTACAATGTTTTATCCCTTCTTGCTCATATTTGCCTAGGAAATCATAAGATAAGACTCCTTCCTTCAGATCATATTTTTAAGAAGGTTTGTGAATATGTTTTTCTGAATTGGAACGAAGCTTTGAAACGTAACCATAACCAGTGAAGCGTTGAGAGGTTTTCATGTTTCTCTCCTTCCTTTTAGATGACTTTTGGCTGGTCGAGCAGCGTGACTCTGCTGTTTGACTTCTGGGATGTGCACGGGCCTGCAGGTAAGATGCAGAATCTGACAAACGTCTCGCTTCAGAGGACACACACACACTCACTCACTCACTCACTCACTCACTCACTCACTCACTCCGATCTAACATCTACCGGTAGTGTTTACATCTTAGAACCAGCTAACTGTAATGCCTACAGACATCAGGATAACTTTATATAACCTCATACTCATAGCAAGCTTGAGCAAGGGTGTTTTAATGTTTCACTTACACCTTACTGTGATGTCGTGCCTGGCAGCTGGGACGAGGTTCCTGAACAAGCCTTTTCCTCTGTGGAGGTTAGCAGCTGTCATGATTCCCATCAGTTTCACTGGAAACAAACTTTGACCTGTTTCATAATAAACTCCTGCAGTATGATAAAGCCTGACCTAATATGTATTAGGCCAAGACCAATATTTAGATTATAAAAAATCATCCAGCATCAAATTACAATCATATAAAATCACACCACATATTTTAAATGTAGTTCTAAAAGAATTGTTTGAATGTGCTTTTCCTCGATCTGAGGACAGTTAACCGGATTTGCTTCTCCTTTTTTTTTGTTGACAAAATACGCCTAGCCTTTCAATGCATCACTCTTAAATGTTTTGACCTATTTGGTTGTGCTTTTAATGAAATGAACCATTATAAGCTACCTTTATTTTGATTTAGATACCAAATATTGTCAAGTAAACAAAGCAGTTAAACTAGTTATTGGGTGAGTTCTCAACATACAGGTCAGTAACTGCTGTTACCTACAGTATATATCCAAAATTATCCTCATTATCCCTTTTTAAAAATGTCTAACAGTTTGAGAAATGACACTAATTTGCTTTCTCAGATGCAAGAGACTCCAGGAAGTCTCTCCATACAGCCAAGTAATCACAATAATATAATGTACAGATATATAAGAGAAAGTATATGACCGCTATTATCTTATGGTATCAAATGAGCGTGTGTGTGTGTGTGTGTGTGTGTGTGTGTGTGTGTGTGTGTGTGTGTGTGTGTGTGTGTGTGTAGGGATGGTGCTGTCGGTGTTTGTGGTCCTGCTGCTGACGGTGTTCTACGAGGTGCTCAAAGTGTGGAGGCTGTGGTTGAGCAGGAGCTCTAAGCTGGCCCAGCCTCAGTCTGTGTACGCCCCCCCGCCCCCATGCTACCGCAGCGACAGCACCGCGGCGCTGGAGAGCAGCCCCTCCGAGTCCTCGCTGACCCCCATCGAGCCCCACCCTCCCGCTGCTAACACCACACACAGGTCAGGGTCCTGATGTAGAAATAGCAGAGTCATCAGAATCACTTACTTAATGTATCGCTAGGGAATCTTTATTGCTATATAACATTATTTTAGAATGAAATAAAATAAATGGCACATGGACTCATAAATAAACTGATTAGATGTAATTTGTTTTAGTCCATAACTCAAGTGATGGCAGACATGTATATGAATTGCAACTTCACTAATTGGCCGAGGCTACATATATTTCTATATATAGATGTATGTGACTGTGACACTGAACATTGTCCTCCCTTTCTGTTAGATGGTCATGTATCTGCCATAATGGTTGAGCCTAAAAACAATAAGTACAGTTCAGTAATAGCAAAATCCATCTTGACAGACTGAACTCAAACTATTCTAATGAATTAAGCAACTTACCCTCATACAGTATATATGTTTTATACACGGTGTATCCCTCTCTCTCTCCTTCAGATGGCTGCTGCATGCGATCCAGACGGCCCTCCACATGCTGCAGGTGTCTCTGGGGTACATGCTGATGCTGTGCGTCATGTCCTACAACACCTGGATCTTCCTCGGGGTCGTGGTGGGCTCCGTCCTCGGGTATTTCATCTCTTTCCCTCTCGTGGTTCACAAATGATGATATGGACACACTTCAGACACAGGGTGGATTTTACCTGTATTTCTTCCCTGGATATTTGAGGGGAAACCACCTAATTTGAATTGTGTTGTTCTGCTTCTTAGTTGTTTTTTGTGAAAATGTGAACACTAGGCGGGGACAAGGGGAGTTCCTGGTACGCTGAATGATAAGATGAGCAACCCAACACAAACTACTGCTGCATGAAACACATCTGGATATTGAAACTAAAATATTATGCACAAACTAATCCACACTGTCTGTGAGCAGCACTGTGTCCCTCTTTAATCTGTGGCCTCAGGGCTCTTTAGAAGTCACTTTGACCGGACACACTTAGTAATATCATTTGTCTTTGACCAGAGGAACAATATGTATATGTGTATCGTTTTTCAGGTGTTTTCTTTTATGTTAAAGGGATACAACATTGTGTTTCTGAGGCGTAATCTTGCTCATCTTATGAACAGCAAACATCTAGGAGGAGATTGGAGTTTAGTTTAATTGGATTTAATTCTCCACAGCAGAGGAACAACAACAATTTAAAGAAGGGAAGTCAGGCTCGTGGCTTATTACGGTTGTTTCTGGTCAACAGTTCCAGACTTTTCTAGATACTACACAGTCTTCTGTATTTTCCAGAAAATTCTAACTATCCCAACATGAGATATTTGAACTGTTGTTAAAGGAGAGGTCTGACTATGCTGAAAAGACACAACCACTGAAGCTTCAAGGTGAAATCATCAAGACTTTTATGTTTTAAACTGCTTAAAAAGCAACGTGTGTGTGTGAACTAACATGGAAGTATTGAATACTGATTTCTCTTTTGTTGTGGTGTGTTTTGGTGAAACCTAAACGCAGACTCGCACTCGGAGCTGAGATTGAGGTCTGAGGTCTTTTGACAGGGCTAAGAATCAGGAACTGAATCTTGTGATCGCGGTTTGTAAACTTCTCTAATGATTCATCTTGGTCCTTCTCTCACGTGAAAGACGATCATGTGGTTCGGTGGCAATCATTGTCAACCCTTGAGCTGCAGAGAAAAGAACCCTGAAACCGACTGAGTTTTTAAACTAGTTTTAGACTAATTCCAGTTAGTGGTTTGTTGAAAATAATAATACATTTCTCCGCAATGCATTTCTGTCGCAAGAACTTGGCCGACAAAAATCAAGAATAAAGTTGATGAAATAGTTTTATTCATCCATATTTGTATATGTATATACAGTTTATTGCAAGAAGGGAAAGGCACTAGACAAACAGCTGCTGACACCACAGAGAGATACTTGTAATAAATAAACAGGAGAAGGTGACGGACAGTTTGTTGCATTGGAAGGAACAAACTGTAAATGTGCCTTTGATACAGTGAGTGATTTGATTACAGGTCACTGAATCATACAAATGTGAGTAAAAAGTTTTCCCTAATTTCATTTGAAAATAAATTGATATGTAATTGCAATTTTTTAAAAAGATGTTCCTGCAAAGAAATGTCATTTGGTACTAATTCTAATAAAAATTAAGACATGAAATGATATGTTTGTACTTTATTTACAAAAATGTCCTTTCTTGTCCCCCTCTTGCTTTTACTGAAATGAATTTTGAAGAGTGTTACTGATGGGAACATTTGACTTAAAAGGGCCATCAGTTGACGCATGGCAGGTCAGCAGAGCATGGACAACGTGAAGTTTACGGCCTTGTATTCAATATATTTGTAGAATCTAATATCCCTACGCTTTGTACAATATAAAATGATTCTTTTTCAGGAACTTTTCTATGACATTTTGCAGGAATTAAAAGTTTCATATGTAAAGTTTTACATAATTTTTGTATTCAGATAAGGAATTGAGACCTCATCCATTTCCCCCAGGCTAAACATTATCATTTTATATTAGAAAAAAATTGGCTTTGAAGAAAAATTGCCACTGGATTGTCATTATAAATTAAGAAATCAGTAATATTTGGGAAACCGAAGACCATTCTGGAAGTGCAAATCATTTTTGACTAAATATTTAGTGTTGAAACATAATGGCCATTTGTGAATAGAGGAAAAGCTTTCAAAGAACTGCATAAGAAAATTACATTTTATAAAAATAGATACTATTATTTAAAAATAATCAAAACAATTCCCCACACAACATCCAAAGGTTGATTGTAGCACCCCCTGCTGCCCAGGTAGAGGCTGTGCATAAGAAAGCAAAACATAGAGAAAGAAATACCTGTAGTATAAATTGAAAACATCAATAAGTTAGTTGTTTATTACCACTTCCCTGATCCTTGTATTGGACCCTTAGCATGTTTACATAGCATAAACGAGCAGTGTCTGGAAGAAATCTGCATTGAGACTCGATAAGTTGCGCAGAAAGAAACCAATCACCAAATATTATATAGTTAAGAGGCGGATGGGAGAGCTGGTTGTGGAGTGTGAAATATTAACAACAATGCACTTCAACTTCAAGGAATATTTGTCCCCCAAAATGATCATTTGTTTATAAATTAATATGTATGTATACCTTGAGTACTTGAAGAAAATGGTGCTTTTCTCGCAGGCCGTCACAAGGAGTTAAACTGAGAAATATCTTAAAGAATTTAAGTAAATGGGAACCAGCTTTAACCACAGCGAAACTACTTCAAAAATAAAATAAGAAAGTTGCTATAAGCGCTGGGATTTATGCTTCCCATGGAGGTATGTTAATAATATTTTTTTTTGTTAATGAGTAAACAAATGATTATCTTGGGGGTGAACTAGTCCTTTGATCCCTTGCAAACAGTCCCTATTCATTCTCTCCCATTGCATGTGATGCACTCTCCAGTTCTAGAGCTCTGTTCGGAGGATTGTCTTCCTAAGCTAAAATCACTTCCACATCCATCGGGTCAATAATTTTGTCCTCTCCGTTCAGACCGTTTGTGATTGGCTGAGGCTCGTCTTCTTCCTGCCCCTCATTGGCTTGCGACTGGAAGCCGCTGTCGTTCTGCAAGCTCGAGTCTGTGACCACCTGTGGTGCTGGAGACGACTCGTTATCTGATTCCGCTGTGGACACTTCTGCAATCTTTTCGCTGTCATCGTCCTGCACCGCTATCTCGATTTCCTCGATGGCGTTCTGGATGGCCGCTTCCTCCGTATCCACTTCCTGCTTCTTTCTTCCCACCAGCCCCTGGAGAATAGTCTGCGGGGACGTCTTATCTATGGGAGACTTCAATGGGACGTCCTCTCGCACGGTGGTGACGTGTGTGACATCCATCTGCACACTGTCGTCCAGGGTCACGGTGCCCGTTGTTGGCTCCGTCCCGTTGGTGATGTCGCTCTTGGTCTCCTCTACAACCGGAAGCCCCAACGCCACCACCGGGTTGATCAGACCCCTGATTTCATTCACCCTGTCAGGAGATTTGGGGTCCTCCGACGGGCCGAGGTCCTCCTCTTCCTCGCCCTCACACATCTCGCCGTCCTCCTCGGGGATGAGCTCCACGCCTGGGACCTCCATGCAGGACTCGAAGGGCAGAGGCAGCCCGTCCAGCTTGATCATGGAGACCACCTGCCGGCGCCTGCTCACAGGAACCCCTCCTTTAACGCTTTCCCCCCCAGCCGGACCCTCGGGCTCATCGGCCCCAAATTCGGCAGCCCAGTCCACCGCAGAGCTCTCTCCCAGCAGGTGCAGGTTGGGGTCGCTGTTGGTCAGAATCATGCTGTCTCTGTACAGGTTGTGTCTCCTCTGGACCGCGGCCTCCTTCACAGCTGGACAAAGAGAGACAACAGGAGAATTAGTTGCTTTGTAAACGAGAACGCTTGATAATGTACTACCACGGCAGCCATCATCTCAAGATCGTGTGGTTTTTGACCCTCACCCATCATGATGTCCTTGGAGACTGACTGCAGCACCAACTCCTCAAACATATTTTCCACCAGCAGGAAACGGGAGAAGTCCTCAAAGATAAGCTCTTTGAAGCGAGGCAGCTCCTGTGGAAGGAGGAAAGGAGATAAGCTTTTATAATTGACCATTGATACGTTTCTTTCCACACTTTGAACGTTCGCTTCTTCTCACAGGTAAGCAGGCAGGCGACAGCTGCTTCAGCATGTACGGGATGATGATCTGCAGCAGAGCCTCTCTGAAGAACTTCTTGCGCACTGTGCTGCTGTCGTAATCATATTTCTGAGGGTAAGACCAGAAACACACATATAAACGACTCATTCTAGTCTTTCTACTCAAATCATCAATTATATATACATCAGCAATTCACATCCTCAAATATTTGCTTCTGCTTAGACTGCAGAGTCTATCTGGAGAAGAATAAATGGACAGTATAAAAAGATGCTGAACTGAGAGAAGTCATTTGAGTTACTTCGAACAGATAATGCTAAGGACTACGGATGCCCAGTAGGTCATGGGAGAAAGCAATATTATAGTAAACCTTCTTCCCTGACGTTTGAAAAAGTCTTTGCCATGATCATTTGTCCAAGTTAGTGTTTGTTTCATACAGACGATATGAAAGATCCTGCCAAAACATATATATTTTTGAAGTGGAAAACACTTTTTATCTACCTGTTTCACAAATCAAAAAAGAAACAACTGTTGGGTGAACTAAGCTTAACTCAAAAGTTAGTTTTTTAATAAATATTCTGCTGCAACACAAACAGTGCAAACCTCTGATGAGGTTACTGTTTGTCTAATATACCGCTCAACAGTGTCCCCTGTTTACCTTGAGAACCCTGTCCTGGCAGCACTGCATGGTCTTGCAAATGTCCTCTTCTCCCTTGGTCTCCAAAGACTGGTGGAGCAGCTGCTCAAATGTGTACACCGCATTGTCCATTTGCTGCAAGAAAACAAGTGATAAGTTATCCAATAGCCCAAGAAACAGATTTACCTGTGAAAATAGTGATACTCTTTTTGCCCAGCAGGTGTGAGTAGAGACTCCCCTGCAGACAAGTAGCTGGTGTGTGTCCTGTACTCAGAACTAAGGGAGTGTTTCAAGCTTCCTCACGCTGCTTCGCTACATGCTGATTCTTTGTATTATATTATATTACGTGTATCTCCTCACCTCTCTCATGAGGATCTGAGCCCTGCTGACGAACACCGAGGGGCTGGCCACGTCGAACCTCTGCTGCAGCCCGTCCAGGTTCAGCTGCTCCACCTTCTCGTAGCAGCTCTGCATCTTGACCGGGTGGAAGGCGAGCATGGACAGCCTCTCCATGTTCTGAGGGGAAGAAGAAGGTCAAGGTGATGGAGGTGGAGCAAGCTTAATACAGGAGGAGGTATAGGACCAAAACCAAAAAGAGGTTGAGTATATCGTTCCTGTCACAGAGGGCAGCTGAGGACACTTCCATGACTTCTAATTCAAGGGAAGCATTAAAGGTAGGGTAGGTAAGAATGGAGAAACCAGCTCGAGTAAGCTAGAATTTGAAAGTACACAACCAAAAAAAATCTGCACCTTCCTTCAGACTTCCTTACAGAGCCCTTCCTCCAACACACACGAAGGAATGAGGGCACGAGATAAGTTTGTGCACGAGATGGAAGGCTGACAGGCAGGTAGGCCATCCAGTTATCTGCCGCGGGCCGACGCAGATAATTGGACTAGCTTTTTACAGCGCCACGGCTTCCACAGATGAAATATTTGTATATTTTTATTGTCAAAGCATTTAATTTATTAATTGCTATTGGGATGTTAAGAGCATTCAATGGAATATAACAAAAAGTGTTTCTGAAGTGAATTACCTACCCCACCTTTAAGCTGGCCAAGGCTTTACAAACATGCAGTCTTAAAATACAATCTGATTATTTTATTATTATATGCAAAAGTCCTGCATGATTTTTTTCTAACTTCAAATTGGATAAGAACGTTTTTTTTTTTTTACAGATTTAATTTATAGGTTTTATAGGGCATTTTGGATAATGGATATGAAAACTAACGACAGCCACACAAATAAATCACGCCATTTTGTATATTGTATGAACAAACCCTGTGTAGAAACTGGGAATGGAACTGGAAAGTTTAGTGAGTTAGTGATACTGAATAAGACATTCCTGGCTCAGGATGATGGAAAAAACTAATATATATCAATATGAAATTCCCTAGATGTTTATTGACAGTAAGAACATCATTTGTTGGATACCAAGTTTTCTAAGAAATGGTTTGAATATGCAAATGAGGTACTATCTAATACCTTTGGTAAATGTAGGGACAAAGTTAATAAAATAAATAAATGAATGTGTATTTGGGAAGTTTTCTACATTCTAGTCTGAAAGAAGAAATGTTATTGAAGCAAAACAGCCCAAGCTGTCGGCTGGAAAAAAAAAAGAAGCAGCATGGGAAACTGATGTGGGAAAAAAAGGGTTTGTTTCTTTTGGATAACAGCAACCGTTTTGCTGTCACCCAATAAAAACAAGAATTTATTTTCCCAGTAACCTCCGGTAATGCAAGTAAAAGCTTGTCTGTTTAGACTTCATTTATCACAGTTTTTTTTTATATTTCAACACCAATCACAGACTAATGTGAATGGGGGTCATAGTGACTAACCCACGGAGAATTATCAACAACTAACTCGGCAGATGTACGGATTTATGCAGCTTAAAGGTGTTTAGAAAAAACGAAATGATGGAAAGGGACAATGTAGATTGGTCAAGAGTTCAGAAGGAGAAACAACATTTGCATTATATCCCTGTTTTCATGTTTATTCTATGTCTATGTTACCTTACTCTAAAGCCCTTAGGACTGCATTCACTGTATTAAATGTACTATAAATAAAGTGTATTGTTATGATTACCTTTCCTATACCTTTGTTATAAAACAACTCTTTTACAGGAAATGTGAACCATGTTGTCCCCTGTATCAAACTATCACCTTACATCAGTTAACAGAAAGAGAGAGTGGAAGAAACTATGGCAGTCAGTGAAACACGACTCACGTCTCCCATTTTGTCTTTGCCCCCTCCGTTGAGCGAGTTCTTGCTGATCTCCACCATCTCCCTGAAGAACACGTCCCTGACCTCGGAGAACCCTCGGCTGGTGGGCTCCATCAGGGCCTCCAGGATGGAGCTGATGTACGGCTGCACGTTCGCCCTTAATGTTTGCTCCGCCTTGGGCAACACCAGAGCTGAAGAAAAAGAACACACTCAAGGTCAACTGCTGTAAACACACACTACAGTCGATGAAGAGCAAGTCAAAGCATTAAGAAAAGAGGCATGGCTCTTACTTCAGAGGAATTCAATCTACAATATACAATGTGTCGTTGACTGCCAAGTTGAAATGGTTGGTATGCATGACTTTGAGTAAACACACTTGTGTCCTTTCAATGGAAACCCAACTCTCGGACACACCCACTTGTTGGAAGTATAACCTGTGCTGAAAAAGGCAGACAAAGTAGAATTGACGGCTTAAACTAAAGAGGCCCTATTATGCTTTTAGAGGTTGTTTATTTCCTGTAGTGTGTTATTTAGGTTTGTGTGCACGTAAATGGTCTGCAAAGGCTAAAATCCCAAAGTTCTCCTCTCCAAAATGAGCACAATATGTTCTCTTTAAGAATCGCAATCCCCTACATTCCCCTCATGTAACCGTAAGTTACATCCTCTTGCAGCTGAGTAATAGCTTCTAGCTTTATCTGTTGGGAAGAGTCAGAAAGGGCCTATAGTGATATAGTGCAGGTGATGGTGTGATGGTTCTGTTTGGTTTTGGTTTTGTTCTGTTTTGTTCTGTCTCTCCCCTCCCTTCTCTGTTCTCCTCTGCAGGGCTGGTGTGTGACAGCGAGTTGGTTGGCTCCTCCCAGTGGCAGACGTGGCACACCTGTTTCCACTGATCTCTTCACCTGTTGACATAAAAGCCCGGTCCTCTTCCCACTTCCCTGCCAGATCATTCCTTTGCGTTCGACCCGCCGGTGTGTCTCGCTGCTCTCCTCGTCCCTGAGATCTCTTCGCCTGGATTTTTGCCTCCTGTCCCTGACGTCTCTGTGCCAGCCAGCTTCCTGCCTCCACTGCCGTTTACTGTGCCTCTGCTTAAAATAAACTTTGGTTTTTGACCATCTCTCTCTCTAAGTCTTTTGCTTTGGGGTCCAATATCTCTAGGCCGTAACAGATGGAAGGCAGTTCTGCCACTTTACCTCAAGGTGACAGTACATGACAAATGTGAGAACCCTGTGGCTAAGGTGAATAGATAGCTCAAAGGGTGGATGCTGTGGTGTTGTAAAGTCAGCTTATCAAAGTAAAATCAACATGCAGTGCTATGCAGTGTACAGCTAGAGAAAGCCCTTTTTTAGCCACATTTCTAAACGAACTTCTAGGAAACTTGAGCACTGTGACGTAAAAAAAAAGCAGCGTTCAGTTATTATGCTCCAAATATCTGGAACAAACTCCCAGAAACCTGCAGGTCCGCTGCAACTCTGACTACTTTTAAATCCAGGCTGAAGACTTTTCTTTTTGTCGCTGCTTTTAAGAAAGTATTTAATTGCCAATTTGACCAGGAAATCCTGTTTTCACTTTTTTTTTTAAGCCAATTCAAAAGACAAATGCAGATTTTTTTAATCTCCAATGTTTGCACACAAAGCACATTGGCACAGGTTGCATGTTTAGTTTATTGGTCAGTTGAGTTAATTTGAAATATTCTCTCTGAATAAGTTTCCTTAAGACACATGATTCAATTCAGACCCTTTTACTGGCTGTACTAGGCTACTGCATTGATTTGGTATACTAGAGAGGATAAAGCAGAGACAAATCAATAATGCAAGCTTTATCTGTGGCAATATCAGTTTGATTTGGAAATGCATAGAGTATTAAAAAAACACCATGCAATGACAAATATATCCGTTAATGATCTTTAAATGTGTCATCACTTGAACTATTCACATCTTAGACTGCACTGTAACTTTTATCCATGTATTTTTTCTTTTAATATTTCTTTTATTAGCTTTTCTTTTTTAATGACTGATTTTAAATGCCATTTTCTTAATGTCTTTCATTTTTTTGTAAAGCACTTTGAATTGCCTTGTGTTGAAAAGTGCTATATAAATAAACTTGCCTTGCCTTGCCTTGCCTTGACGTTATACAGTGACCAAAGTGATCGCTTCCAAAGCTACGTCTCACTAAGGCAGACCGTAAGCGAACAATGAAGCGTTCACTTGAGGTTGGGAGGATCAAGTTACACGGCCCAGCGAGTACCAAGTGAACCGAGTCATGTGTAAGTAGGCAAACAAAGTAAGGAAGTGAAGTCAACTACAATATGCCGTTACAGATTAATCATAGCGTTTATATCTGTCTTGCATCAATGCTTGACTCAATTGTACTACCTGGATATTATTTTGTTTAATAAAACCATGTGTGACAATGGAGTTCATAACTTCTCATACTGTTACTAACTACAGCTGTGATTCTGTTCAGTATATCGCTTGTACTCTCATCAGAAAGTCAATGTTAGTTGTTTTTTTACCATTCAGAACACCCCTGTATAGGCAAGGTGAAACCACATCAAGGTGAGCTAAAACTGGGCTATATTTAGTTGAAAAGTACATTTCAATGACTATATATCAGTGTGGTGTTGATTTACAATGAAATAACTGTTTTATGTAGATGTTTGGTTACCTCGTATCTTGCCGCTGACGTGTTCTTTAGACGTGATCATTTGGTCCATGTCGGTTCGCAGTCTGGCGTCCAGTGGAGCTCTCTGGGCCTCGCAAGAATCCACCAGCGCGTCGTACTGAAAGCTGGTCTGAGTCAGCACCTGCTTGTACACTGCGTCAGAGATCTGGAGGGGAGCGTTCAGAAACACAATCGATTTGAGTCTCTCTTGTGTTCCTACATGTCTGCAGTGCACTGTGCAGTATGATAGGAACTCACCAACATCCAATGCCGCTGCCTCTGCTGCATCTTCCCCCTCAGACGAGGTCCGATAAGGCTTCTCAGCTCTGGGTGGAGGGTCTCCATCACCAGATTAGCAAGAATCTGTAAACATACAATATATGTAGACAATATTAATACATTTTGTATTTTTAGTGTCCTATTTTTGTGTGTAAAAGGCAAAAATACCCAACATTGCATAGGATTATTCCCACTTAATGGCCCTTTAAGCTGCAAGGTCAGCCCCACCTACTTTTACCATTATAGGTATTATAACTAGGTGTGAACTGGGATTTTTTGCACAAGCAGTTAAGTCAAAAACACCCAATATGCTCCACCCAAAGAAAAACAAAAATACATCTTTAAAAAACGCAGCCCCCTCTTTCCTGTGGCTGCATGGATACAGTGGGGCGATTGATGCACAGCTGGATACAGAGAGGCAGGAAGGCTGGCACTGCCCTCACAACTGACACACACACACACACACACACACACACACACACACACACACACACACACACACACACACACACACACACACACACACACACACACACACACACACACACACACACACACACACACACACACACACACACACACACACACACACACACACACACACACACACACACACACACACACACACACACACACACACACACACACACACACACACACACACACACACACACACACACACACAGGGCTCAGAGGTTTTAACTAAGCTTGACTAAATATGTGTTTAAACACGTTGCTGTACGAGACAAAAGCACAGTAGTTTTCCAAAACAGAGGAACAGAAAGAACTGACAAATAATATGTATTTTGTAGTTTGTTAGTTTGAAAGCTTTAAATAGGACTTTCTCTGTATTATTATAACATTGGTGGCTGTGAGATTTCATACTTTATTTATTTGTATTTTGTGCCAGTTTCTCGACAGCTGCCCCCAAAATTAAAAATGCCATGACAACTGAACTTATTCAACCCTCAAGCACTTATTTTGCCTACCGGTTTTTTTTCTTTTTCCCTCAGCTGTAAAAAATAAATTGTGAACAAAACAATTATAAAACAACAATATATTTCATTTTGTTGTTCAATATTTGCATGATTTATTGTCTAAGCTGGATACTTTATGTTATTGTATTGTGTTGCAATCCTTTATACAGTCTATGGTTGCAATGGAAATACCATGTTTCCATCACATTATCACGTGACATACCATTTGCGGTCCCGGAAGCCCCGCCCTTTGTTTGCTCAATTACTCCTCGGTTTAAAAAGCTCTGTGGCAATTTTGTGTCACGTGGTGTCACCTTTTATTGTTGTTAATTTAGAATTTGATAGCTAGGTAAACACGCTAACATTTTTACCATATTGCTCCAGGATTGTGTTTTGGACGACATAATTTTGTGTCAGCCAATATCGTCGTTTTTGTTGTTGTTTCACGACCTCATACAAGCTTTAAGCTAGCCGGTGGCCGGAGTTTTCCTGTGTGTTAAACAGCAATAGGGTATGTTCTCTATATAATGCTAATTATGATATCCTAGACCTAGAGCATATTGCAAGTCTACTGTATGCTTTTTCTCTGTTGGGTTAGTGTTTAAAAATATGTTAATTGTGTGACTAATTGGCTATTTTCACAGCAGACATTTTGAATTGAAACTAATTATATTAACAATAGCGCAGTTATCCTTAGAAGTCCCATTAAGCAACTATATCACAACATTTCTCAACGCAACACAATTTAATAATAGCCATAATTAATCCATAAGCCTATTTTCTTCTGAAGTAATTTTGTGAAAATGTCTGGCTGGCTGTTTATTTCTTTCATTTTTATGTTAGCTATGTCGGGAGCATTTTAATTTTGTTAAGCTCTGATATTTACATTTTCACGGAACACATAGTTTATTCGGACTGTTTGTTTTAATATAAATTCCATTGAAAAAGCTGAGCTTCACTTTCCCTGCTGGATTCATAAGGCTCATAGCTTTATACAGTTCTAATGTTCATCTGAAGCTCATTTCCCCCCCTTCTCTATTCGCATAATGAATACAAAATCCACAGGAATGTCTGGAAGGGAGATGCTGGAAAATGGAAAAATATCTAACTGTATTGGCTGAAATACTCTATTTTCTGCTAAAAATGTCTCATAGCAGTGTCATATGCTCCAGTTAAAATTATTTTTTACATTTACAAATGTTCAACATTTTTAAGCCCCTGTAAAGTTTATGGAAGGAGGAAGAAGTTTGTATATGGGCAGGAATTGAAACATGGTTGCTCTAAACACAGAGCAACTATGAAGCACTATTAGGAGACTGAAAGAGACTCATTCAGAGGGGAGACCCACATCAACCGTGTGTGTGTGGGGGTATTTGGAGGGGTGGGGTCTTGTGTAGGTGCACTCTTGTACTTTAGTGTGAAGAAAGAGTCTGTGTTCCTGAAGTAGATGGAGGGTTTTCCTGAGCTGTATACATTAGGAAAAACCTTCTCCCTGGAAAGCTATGCATCTATGTCTACCAATGTTTGTCAACTATTATTGTGGCCTCTCAGTATGTTGAATTATGGCCATGAACTGAACTTTGGACAGGTACTCATGGGGAACTGTTTTGTATTTGTTCCTGAAAATCTCTTTGAACTGTCACCAGCAGCAAATAAGCTAATTGAGATGTAATATACACTGTTTCAACACTACTCAGTGTCAAGTTGTCCAAAGGTGGTTATTTCTGAGAAGTGGTTGAAGAATTACTCAGATTATTTACTAAAGTAAGAGCAGAAACACTATTCTCCATTACAAGTTTAAGTCCTGAACTGAAATTGCACTTGAGTAAAAGTAAAGAATTATGATCAGTAAAATGTAATTCATGTATCAACCAACCAATTAGTCATGAGCTTGTTTATGAAGTATTTTGTCAAAGTTGAGCCAATTTTAGACTCTATTTAAAATACTGTGATATGAGTAGTACAGTAGAGATATCATGGTAGCAAGTGTTTTAATAAATAAATAAATGCAGTGGAACACAATGTATATTTGCCTCTGAAATGTAGTTCAGCAAAAGTACAAGATAAAATGGAATAAAGTAAAGTACAAGTGCACCAAAAAAGTACTTAAGTACAATATTTGAAACAATATTACATTCAACCACTACTTCTGCAAACCTGCAGGTTTCTCCTTCCAAAAGGAGGTGGCCAAAAAGGAATGTCGCATTCAGGTGCTTCTACTCTTGTGCATTACCTGGAAGCTGGCATCTAAGAGCAATCTGTAGAAGCTACAGTTATAATAAATACAAATGTTGATAATCTATTAATCGCTAACTTCATTTGTAATGGAAAAAATAAAATGCTGTTAGGTGCAGCACGTTAGTAACTGTTTTATTTCCTGTTGCCAGGCACTGATTGTGGACCAGCTGACCATGAGGATGTTGTCGTCTTGCGTCATCTTGTCAGATGACAGACATCATGATGGAGGGCATCACCAGTAAGAGACCATGGTCACATCCTCTGCACTGTAACATTTGTGTATATGCTCCTAGAGTTTACAGTATGTTGTTTTTTAACTGAAATAAATATGACAGCCCTTGTTGACCAGTTTTGAGAAGTACTACAGTAATGCAGCATTTTTAGATCCTACCTCTGAGCAGGGGAAACAGCTTTTTTTTTATGAATCTGAGATCCTCACCTGTGGGGGCTTTCCGCACATCATATCCCATGTGCCGTAGTTTCCTTTAGCTTGTCTGAAGAGTCTCACAGAGTCCGTGAAGGCTGGTGTCTGAACGCTGCAGTCCTCTGACAGACCTGTTGGGGCAGAGCAGAGCAGATGCTAAGTAATGTTACAGAAACACAAACCCCTTCTTCTCTCTTTAAAAACAAGATGCAGTTGAGTGAAATAATCTTGATAGCCACATTGCAAGATGCCTTTTGCATGATTTATTTACATTGAAGTGAGGTCTCAGAATGCTCTCAATAACTATGGCTGAATGACTCAATACGTTGTCATAGTTTTCTGTTGATTCTTACACTAACAACGGTTTCCTAAGTATCTGAGTCATTTCTACATAACGTCTGAAAGTCTAATTTAGGCCTGCAGTACACTCAGTAACAGTAGCTTGAGAATAGGACAACATAAGCACTGGTTGTATCATCCCTCAAAACAGGAAGTTGTGCAGTGATTTGATGTGGTTGCCCTGGTTACTGCCACTCCCTGCGTACAGTACAATAGCAGCAGCTCACAAAACATTCGGCAACACGTGTGTGTTTTTAGGAAGTTGGATCTTCTCATGTTGCTGTGTTTAAGTGATGAAAATACATCACTCATCTGTCAAGGCCTCCGCACTGACGGACACTAAGTGAGTCACAAAGTCACAAAAGAGCACAAAAAGGTGGAATAAAACATCCTTATAATTAGCAGCTTGTCCTTCAGAGCAATTATTTCTTTAAATAAAAGTGACTGATGCTTCAGACGCTTTTTCTCATGCGGCAACAAGAGTCAGTCCTTCTGACGCATAGATGTGTAATTAAAGGGTATGTTTGCTGTTCATAGCCCGTATTGGAATGGTGTTTGCTATCATGTATGATGGTTAATAATATCACACAACTTCAACAATAGCACCAAGATCTTATGAATAAGGACAGCTGCAAATAGGTCCTGATAATGCTCCATTGTAAAACACAAATCCGCGTGGTATTGTGACAGCTGTAGTTTGTTGAATATAATGTGAGGTATTTTATGCAGACGCATCAATGTGTGTGTCCTTAATGCTGGAGTCTCCATCAAGTTGTTTTGTCTGTGGCTGTGCGTCTGTGACTCAGATGAGGCTGACAAAGACAGGAAGTGACCAAGGAGTGAGGCAGGGGGAGAGGTAGAGCCAGACAGGAAGCTGTCTCAGCTCCAGCTCACTAACTCTTTGCTGACAGGCTGAGCTTCATGTTCTGGCACTTTTTCCTGAGAATGTGTTTGACACTAAGGTGGGAAGATAAAGGCAGACAGCTGCCATGTTGGCAGAGGACCAGCCGTCCTTTGGAGGTCAAATTTAAAAGTGTGTGAGGGACCTGGCAGCAAGCTGGCTTATGTTGACTATCCGTATAGCAGACACAAACAAAAAACTAGTTTTCACAAAAATGTATTTGGATTGTTTCCCATGTCTGAATGTTAAAGTGTTCAGCTCTTTCTTCTGAAGTCCGTATCTGTTCTTCCGTGGTAACATTGGCCAGAGAAACTGTCAATAGCTAATCTGCAATTTGCAAACACTTTAACAAAGATATGATCAACGCATGTTGTATTCCATAACTTACTGACTCTGATAGCCACATTATACTTCCTGTTTATATCTGTCTTACAGAAGTATGAGAAGTAAAAGCAATAGGAATGAAAAAACCCAATTCCTTCTTTTAAAGCTTTGAAGCAAACTTTAAGTCTCCTACTCTCTATGTTTGTTGTTTCCAGCTGTAACAGGAACACAGCACATGTTTATCAAGGAGCTAAGTGGGTGATGATGGACTACTGACTTACTGTGGCTCAACATCCATATCCTGTTGTAAATGTTACTAGGAGAAAGTGAAACAAAGAAAAGACTATGCCCCCTGAAATAAATAGCTTTAAGAATTGAATCTTTTCAGAATCATTGTGTTTACCCATGGCCTGGCACCAGTGTGTGATGCCTGGTGGCTGGGTACCACTGGGCTACACTACTCAGTGTTTGTGGTGAACACTTTTCGGGCCTTTCCTTGGCCAGGCCTCCAGTGTGAAATGCCTGAAAGCCCTTCTACATTCTCAGTTAGTCGCTCACTCGCAGATACATTTCCTGTTGCTGCCAATAGAAAAAAGGAAATTATTTTTTGAGGATTTGCCATGCCTGTAAAACACTTCACATTCTCCATGCGTCTGAACCAAGCTAGATCAGGGAACAGATTAGTTTTCTCTGCAGTGTGTGTGTGTGTGTGTGTTCTGTGTATAAATAGAACATGTGGCAGCACTTACCACGGTCTCTTTATTTGAGGCATTTCCCTCCCTGCCTTGCTCACCATGCTCTGGTTGGTGGGATTTGAGCAGCAGGGTTCCCAGGCCTTCACAACCACACATGTTTGTGTGTCTATGTTTCTCTGACTTAAATATATTTGACATTCAAAACCTTTTAAGCATTCGGATGTCAAATATTGTCTGATTGGATTTCAACTAAAGGCCACCTGCCCTCACATCAATGCAGGTTAAGACACATGTTTCAACCCTCACACTGCTGCTTCTACCGCCGACATGCATGAGTAGTTTCCCATATGGTGCTGCAGTCCTATGGAATCAGCCAAACCCGCAGTACAATAAATACTTACTGAAACATACCATCAACCGCAGACATCACAAACAAACACATGACTGAATGAGACTACGATTTGAGCAGATCCTGCCTCATGTAGCAACTATGTGAGTCCCTGACACCCTGTATTGCTTTCTTTTGTATGTATGTATGTACTCTATATTGTCTAGAGTACATAAAGGAACCATATGGTAGGCTGAAAGCACACTGCCTTAATGCTGACCTGCCTTGAAAATACTTCTATAATGCTCCGACTGTGCCCACTGCACTGCAGGTCTCTTCTTGCTGAGTGGAATGAGTCTGAGGTCTGTGGATCACAGCAGAGGGCTGCTGGCTGGTGTTAGAGGCTGTGGGGGTGGAGACTGTCTGTGATTGATGGCTCTCTAGTGGCCAAGGAGCAGCTCGGAGCAGTGTTTGACTGCTGATGTGATGCAGCAGCAGCCTGGCTGCTGGGCTGCTGCACAAACTGAACCAATTAGCTAAATTCCAATTATTGGGCACAACTAGGTGAAAGCATTCAATGTTCTTTTATGATCAAACAATCCCTTGGTTGTTAGTTGATGAATTGTAAAAGATGCAAAAGAAACCCAACATGTAATCAAGCCCAAGATGATGTTTATTTCTTTAGATGAACTCACATTTTAGAAGCTGGAGGTAAAACAATGTTTGCTGTTTAAAAAGTGACTCATACTTCTAAATAATGTTGAACGGTGTGGATTTTTCATATTTGTATTGATGAGTCATTTGAATATTAAACTAATTGCTTCAGGACTAGACATGTTTACTTGTCGAGTTCATCTTGAATCTAACCGTAACACCATAATATCCCTGGAGACTTTAGTTTTTGCCTACTGGGTGCAATGTCGGTCAACATTTTACTCACCAGGTTAATTATAGAGCTACAGAGACATGGTGAGTCCAAACTACAGCGCTTTAAGATACAGTCCTTGTTGCTGAAGGTCAGGCATCAGATCAGCCATGTTTAAATCTATAACTACTTACTTCCTTGACAAAATGTAAACGGTAAAATGATTACACAATCTGTATTTTGTGAGGGTGTATTAGGTTTTCTGGTCGTCCTGAGGCAACTAACTGCAGCTTTGTGTTGTGCAGAATACAGCGATGAAGTCATCCGGTAACTGAGCTGATTAACTGGTTGCTTTGCAAACGATGCTGTTAAGGCAATGCAAAACAGCAGTTCATCATGTTATCAGGTTGCTTATGAGGATGAAACCACCATGGCTTAAGTGGATGCAAATACATCTTCAGTGCGCCAGTGTAAACATTGTGGTTTTTACTTATCAAAGCCAGCTGAACAGTGTCAGTGTTCAGCTGAAGAACTGCTTTGCATGGAGCCTCTGTGCTGCTCCTTTATTCTTCCTGGTCAAAGCAGTATTTGATGCATCATGACTGACATGCTCTATAAAGAATGTGGTATTCAATTCTCACTTCAGTGTATCAGGAAAGTTTGTGTCAAATCTCAGATTCTATCCACATACAAAATTACAGTAGTAAGTAACAGTTTTAAAAAAGTGTTTCCATTTCAACACACATTCTTCCCTGTAGGAAATGGCAGCATATCCAGAGTGTGTGTGTGTGTGTGTGTGTGTGTGTGTGTGTGTGTGTGTGTGTGTGTGTGTGTGTGTGTGTGTGTGTGTGTGTGTGTGTGTGTGTGTGTGTGTGTGTGTGTGTGTGTGTGTGTGTGTGTGTGTGTGTGTGTGTGTGTGTGTGTGTGTGTGTGTGTGTGTGTGTGTGAGAGAGAGAGTGCAGACAGTGCAGAGGTCAGGCTGTCAAACCATTTATCACGCAGAGGAAAGGTCTTTCCCGGTTCTGGTTTTCCTCCAAACACTGACATGCAGAGGTGAGACTGGGCGTGTCTACACGGGCCAAAAACATGAATGCCAATCAACACTGACACACCAGCCATGGCGACAGTAAAACAGCAACACACTCTGTTCATTACTACATATTTCTGTAGCCCAGCCTCACAGCTGGAATGCACGGCAGGCAGGGACTCTGGCTTTTACCCAGCATGCCTGAACAGGTAGTGTTGGGAAGTAACGGTTGAGCCTGACTGCGTGCAGAGTAGACAGAGGCCGCTTTTGTTTGACAGCCAGAAAATGCGTGCACTAAAGTTGGTGTTTGGCTTATTGGACAAAAACGTTCCTTGACTGGAGAAATGATCCTCGGTTTTTTGCAGTGTTTGAATACTGATGACAGACAGCTGCTGGCATTGTCATGTGTGCCAATGATACTATTTTGAACTCATGCACTGCAATTGGCCTGATAAGGGAAAAACAAAGTTGAATCAGGTCGAGCAACTTTTGTCAGCCTGGTGAAGAGCTGAGATGTGGTGTCTTGTTTCATTCGATAGCATGTTATGAAGCTTAGCTCATGATACAGGATTGTTTTGATTTGAACTTGCAGTGTTTCATTTAGACACAAACTATTGAACGCCTCTTTGCATATTCTGTAGCTGCTGAGGGATTGACTGCTGCTGACTTGATGACACAACGACTCCGCCCTATACTTCATGATCCATCCTAACAATCACTTAAAGCACAATTACAGATAGGATAGCCATGCATTAGCTTTCATCTGAGGAAAGCTGTTGAAGCCTTAAAGCTCACACTCAACAATACCAACAGCATTATAATTATGTGATCTGGTGCACACCCAGAGGCATGTAAAACCACATGCTTGTGTGCTTGCAAATTAGGGTCAGCTAAGGTAACGTCTGTGGACAAAACCTTCCAGGTACTTACAGCTATGACATTCAGCACCAATAAACAATGTATTATTCCTAAAAGTTAAATGAATCTTTTTAATGAATTTACCAGATATGTTTAATATCTATACATTTTTAATAATGTAGGTATTGTATCTATGTATTTAGGTTTCACAATATAAAGTGGTGAAAGTATGGTCAGTGGTAATTGCTACAATGTAGATTTATTTGCAATATCTTGGATTCCAAGATACCTGTATCAGTTATGTTTAGTCTTATCTGTATGTTTTTTTGTATTAATGCTTTTAAGATATCTTCCATTTATTAATGAATACTTAAAGATATCTACACATAAACTACAATCTCTGTAAACAACACCTGCCTTTCAGGCCATCAGGATCAAAACAAGCCCAATCATGTTAACCACGGCAGTTGTATTTTGTTTATCAGTCACTGAATCTATGTAGTTTTTTTCTACAGGCTTCTTGTTCATTCTGATTCTCTCTGTCTCAAGTGTTAATATAGCACACTGAATGTGAGATCACACATTATGCATGCACACAACAATTAAACATTGAAACTTGACTTTAAAAAAAAAGGCAGAATGTAACACACAATAAAATCTTGGCATATCATTTGAAGTCAACACGTCATGTTAAACACACACACAATTTGAAAGAAGGCCGAGCCAAGAGAAACCGGATGACAACATGCACAAAAGATGAATTGCCTTGTGTTGGCACATGTCTGCCTTGTATTTTCAACACAATGACACAAGTCATGCCACAAGAAGAAACATCAATGGCCGATCAAGAGTAGTTCCCCACCCTTATAAAACAAACAACCATTTATGTGCAACGCACCAAAGTATTCTTCAAAATGCCATCACATCACAAAAAGAAACCCGGCAAGCTGACTTGCTCAAACCAGTAAAGGCTGGGGGAAATAATTCAACATGATACTTAAAGTGACTCATTACCACCACATTCCTCCAGTGTTTGCTAAGGACTTCATGTTACAAATAATGTACTATAACTAGGGCTGCTCGATTACGGCAAAAATCATAATCTCGATTATTTGGGTCAATAATTGTAATCGCGATTATTAAATGCGATTATTCATTGACTTTGAAAACATCCATTTATTGGAGATTTTTTTTTTGAACAGTATGTTTTGAACAGTTGATTACCCTTAACGTTAAGTATAATTCAACTGAAAAACCAAAAACTAAAAATAATAATAAAAAAATAATCGTTTTATTTCGATTATGTAGTTTTCGTAATCGTTGCAAGCCATAATCGTAATCGCGATTAAAATACGATTAATTGAGCAGCCCTAACTATAACCTGATTTTTTGAATAATTTGAACATAGTTTAGGTCCTTGAGAAATGACAAATGAATTTACAATTGATGCATTAATGAATGAATTGACAAACACTTTCAGTAGAACTAGGGATTATACTGTTAACTGTAGCTGATTCAAAGCTTATCCCTAAATATGATCAATACAAATTAAAATAAAAACCTGTTTTAAAATATCCAACAACCCGTCTTGCTGTAAGCAGGAATAATAAAGAAATACCCATCGTTCCTGCATCTCACATTCACCGATCAGCCAGCTCATTCAGATGGCATGTAATGACTTCACATTGTGACACACACTCACACACACCCTCATCTGATAAGCCAGACAAGGTAGAGAGCCATAAACGGGCACCATGAAGAGAATTACTCTACTGCTCTGCATGTACTCTGGACAACTGAATATAGCAATTTAAAATGTGCATAGTTCATCAAAATGTTTCATGACTGTTCTGAATCGCATTAAAGGAACACTGCCAGGGACCTTTTTAGTGGTGTAGTATTATTGCTCTACTTAGGTGAAATTAAGTATGTGTGTGTGTGTGTGTGTGTGTGTGTGTGTGTGTGTGTGTGTGTGTGTGTGTGTGTGTGTGTGTGTGTGTGTGTGTGTGTGTGTGTGGTTACCGTTGTTACTGTGTCTGACACAGTCCTGCAGTACTGCGTGCCACTTCGTCTGCTCCTTCTCCGTCATCACACAGAAGTAGTGGTGGCGGGCGTACGGGTGCCACAGGATGAGCGGGAACTGGCTCGCACACTTGATAAAAGGATTACTCGCCACTTTGGCTTTGATATCTACAACATGATGGAAGAAGAATGAGAAACGTCAAGATTTAGAAAGTGCTTTACAGGCAATAAAGAAAATAGAAAAATAAAAAGCTATCATTGAAGGGCTCCCCTCGGCAAATAGCAATTGGATTATTTAGTTGGATTCCAGAATATACTGACACAGGATAACTTCCTTATTGACTCCTCAGCTTTGAAAGCGTAATTGCAGTCTTTAAAGTAAAGTGCTAACATTAGGCCCAAATTACATAAAGGTTGCTTGACTGCATGTCACCATCGCTAAGCTACAGGTGGTTAATGTTCGGTTTAATGACGCTGAGTAATCTCTTTTAGTCACTTGTTGGCAATCTCCATTTTCATGACACAAAGATGCTTCAGACAGTCATGGGTGGGGTCGTTTACTGACGCAACTTATGTCGTAGATAAAAAGTCGACAATTCTTCAGCTTGTGTTAACCACAGATCCATTAAAAACTAATAGACATCAAACCAAGGGGACAGGAAGATGTCAAATGCTAATATAAAAACCACTTTTAGTCATATATTGTCATATAAAGAGAATAAATGCATTATTTTCACCATCTGCCATTTCCTACCTGGCAGGCTGGTGTTAATCAGCTCCATGTATTCCTCCATCGAGGTCAGGGCCTTGTACCCAGCACAGTTGATAGATACTTTCGGGTGAAGGCCCCTGTCATGTGACTGTTGAAAAATGTGGCACAAGATATGCCAATCTATTTAAACACAACAGACCAAATCGCCGAATGGGACAGATGTTTAGACGAGTAGGATTTGCACTCACTGTTTTGCTCTCATAGAGGCCGATGATGTAGCTGTCGGGCACCGACACAAATCGATTCCTCCACTTCCGACTCTCCTCCTGATACTGAAACAGACTCCCAGAGAAGATGGAGCGGCCTGCTAAGGGGTCCTGAAAAATCACAAAGCACTTTAGCATAATGCTGTCATAGTTACGTGCATGTTATTTTGTAATCTAACATTCTTTTTGTATTCTAGATCTCTTGAAACTATTCACAAAGCCTGGAGTTTAGTTGGTGTTTAGTGTTTACGCTAGGAAACAAACCACCCACTTTGTTTTCGAAGATTTCCTGTCATGGATCAAATAATACTGTGACTTTGCTCCGAGAGGAAGGAGACAGAAACACAAAGAGACTCTTGTGTTGTAGGAAATATTTGCTGCTGTTTGTTTGCTGGAAACATTTTAATTATCTGTAGATATTGTGTGAATGAGTAGCAGGGTCACTTGTGCTTATCTCAGGGGCAGAGCAGAAAGAAGGCCATGATCTTTCATAATGTTATATGAATAAGACCACAGGGTAAATGTTTTTCTAAATATAATATTTGACTACAATACAATAGTTTTAGTTTGTATTACTTTATACTGAAAACATCCAGATTGTTTACACGGATGCAATCAGTTCAAACTGTTTTTCACTTGGATTTGATGCACCGAAAAGTTTGTTTTTCTGCACATAAATGCCTTTTAGTAAAAAATAAAAAAGTTGAATAACCGAAAAAGGTGTACATGCAAATCAGCTGCATCATTCTGCACTACAGCAAGACATTAAAAGGTGTACCTACAGATAAAATGGCCGATTAAAAATATGTCTTTGTGTCTATATTTACAGTATATTTATTTGCAATCAGCGTTAATTCACATAATGCATCATTTTGTCACTTCTGCCCTAAGCACACACACAAGCAGCTGTCCTCTCTCAGTGGAGAGCAGATGAAAAGCCAGAATAAATAGCATTCCTAACAGCATCTCAGTTCATGTGTGAAATGTGCTCCACTTCCCCTTCACTGATTGAACATGTGAACAAATGGGACCTTGGGTGCGGTGGCTTACCAAAAAGATGAGAGGAATACAAAAAGTGGTGGCGCAGACGTTCCTGTTAGGTAAAGTGTCGATACATAGACCCAATAATGAGCTCTGTGTAAAACATTAAGCTCTGTTTCTGTCTGTCACGAACAAAGCTTGCATTGATGAAAGCTTGTGTTCAGCATACACTGCTAAGCTTAAACAACAGTGTGAGTTTGTTCATCTTGTACGATGGCAGAAAGAAAGCTCGAGAGATTTAGGTGAGTTTATTATAATGCTGAGTAGCAAATATGAATCATTGGAACAACCCTTTTTTCTTTACTTGATTTGCGCATTAGGATACGAACATTCGTCCCTTACAGAAAGAATAACGTCACTGGTCCAGAGTTGAAATAGTTTTAAAATGCCAGTCACAGGTGGATGACACATACTTTCTTTTCTTTGTACGTCTTGTATCGTTCTATTCATTAAACAAAGATAAACCTCTCCTTTATAACTGATACAAAGCAGGTCTTGCCTTCCTGTGAAGCAGCTGCGACTGCGGTCCTCCTCCTCCTTCTATCTCATAGCGAACGCTGTTGAACAGAGCGACTGCGTACTGCTGCTCGTACACGTCACTGAAGTCTCGGATCACGCCTCCTGTCCGAGCTGCAGGAGGACACACAGACAGACAGACACGAGATCAGAAACAAACGTAACAAACGAACGTATAAAGAATCATTTAAGATACAGTCCAGTACAAAATGATGTTAGCTGTATTAAGATACAGCTTGAGTCGTTCTGCAGTGAAACCTCAAAAAGAAAGCTTGAATACAATTGTTGAAGTTCATTTGGTTCAAACACAAGTCAGTAGAGAACAGAGCACTTTCCAATTATACACCAACATGTCTGATTTCCACATGAATCTCTAAGGATGGTTTTATCAACTCTAATTATTTGTCCAATAGTAGCGATGTATATTTGAGGAGCTGCTCTTAAAATAGGTCTCTTCAAGTCAGACAGGCCACAACCTCCGCTGCCGCTATCAGCACTTTAGGAAAATTGGCCTAGTGAAATGTGTGCAGCACTAAAAGAGATATGTATTATCAGCAGCAATGTTCACTTTATGTCGTGGCTGTCTGGTACAGCCCTGTCATGAGTGAAACTTTAGGGATGGAAAGCTTTTGCATAGTTGAAATACCACTGAGGTCAAGTTGTTCTAGACATACTCGTAAGTTTTAAACCCAAGAATCCATGTTATTTTCACTGCTCTATTCAGTCAAATATGCCTTACTTCTTTTTATACATATTTACACCCAAATTTAGCCTGAGCCTTAAAATATTTGCCATTAAGAATCAGATATTGTTGGGTGTTGGGGACTAGTGGCGGGACAACAGTTTAAACATTTACCCTTAGTAGTTGTGATGAATATTTTCCAGGGTTCATACGGTCATTAAAAACCTGGAAAAGTCATGGAAATTCAAAATGCTAATTCCAGGCCCTGGAAAAGTTATGGAAAAACAATATTTTTCCCAAAGTTTTGGAAAAGTCATGGAAATGTAACTAAAGTTGCATCAAATATAATTTATATTTTAGCTAATCGCCGAAATAGTAACACTATAATGATAATAAATACTGTATCGTATAGTAATGAAACGTAAAATGGCATTTAACTGACGAGGTGTTCTGCTGGTGAGAGATTTTAGTTGCTAGTAAGCCTACTATTTGATTTGTTTTAGATAGGCTCAACATGTTTCATATGCAGACCTTATTTTCCTGTTCCATATTAAAATAAACCATTTTCAGTGGGACCGCTGAGAAAGAGTAATTTATTTGGTCATGGAAAATTAGGTACAGTAAAGGTCCTGGAGAAGTCATTGAAAATCATTGGTGAAAAAGTGTATGAACCCTGATTTTCAGACATTTCATAGCCTCAACGATACATTGATCATGACAAAGTTAGAAACTAAAAAGTATACTCCTATGGGTATGAAATAAGTGTTGGAAAAGAGTCTGTGTGTTTGTCTCAGTCAGCAGCAGACGGTGATGACTATGATCTGCTTAGGGAAGGGACAGCACAGGAACAAGAGAGCCGGCATGCAGTGGGAGAGCAGGAAGGAAAGAGCTGACAGGACAGGATAGACCGGGAATGTGGAGGAGACGGGGACACGAACGTAAAAACACTGTGTCATTGCTGGAGGAGGTCAGTGGACGGGTCAGAGGAAGATTGAGAGAGAGCTTATAGGCCCCCTCCAATAACTCACTGTTAAGGAGGGCTGGCTATTGAACCGTGATACTTTTTTGGTACCAACAAAAATGTGAACCGGATATTGTGAACTGGCACAAGATATGGATCTGGGCTAAGATATGGAACAGACTAACGGGGCTTCCATGTGTGCAGAGAGCTGGTACTTTCCACTGGTTGTCTTGTTGTGCCAAAGTCAGCAGACTGGACAGACTTTTTGGGCACTTAAGAAATGGGAACAAAGACCACATCATAAATCACACACTCAGTTCTCTGTTTTAACCTGTATAGCCATGGGAAAAAGTTCCATTATATCCCTCCATCTACCACAAAAGAGAACCTTAAAGAAAATGAACACACCATCAATGAGAAGGCGCCCCCTTTCTTATTTTGTTATGTGAATTAATTAACACAAATACAGACTTAAGGGCTAAGAGTACACCTTTGTTTTATATTTCATTGTCAGCCAGTTGTCCAGAGGCCTGGTGTTGGTGTCTCAGCAAAGTAGTTTAGAAGTTCCCCTCTTTAACAACACTTTCCAGCACTTCCTGGGTCGTCCTGAGGCGTTCCCGAGATAGCTGAGATAAATAAACTCTCTAGCTTTATTCTGGGTCTACCCCAGGGTCTCCTAGCAGTTCCACTTCTCCTTATCTCTAATTTGAATCTCCTATGGAGAAAAGTCTTTGAGGAGACCCAAAGCTCATGACTACAGTTGAGGGTTGGAAGTCACATCAAGTGCGAAACCGAAGCTTTTCTGTCTGGCTTAGCTCCTTCTTACCACAATGCCTGCGTTACTGCTGATGCTGCACCAATCTGCCTTTCCAACCCATGCTTCATTTAACACCTACCAGAATATGCACAACATATGCAAAGTCCTTTACATGGGGCGGCAACTCACTCCCAACTTAGAGGAAGCTATCTACCATTATCAGACAGAGAATCAAACCACCCCATTGCATCATCAGATCACGGTCTGATACAGCCAACAGAACCACTTCATCTGGAAGGAGCAGGGAAGCCATTCAGAGGTCCCAAAACTGGACACTCTCTCCCTCTCCCCCCCCCCCGCCGCGCCTTGAGATCCTATCTATGAAGATCACAAACAGAACTGGTGACAAGGGACAACCCTGGTGGAGCCCAACACCAACTGAAACATGTTCTGGGGGCTCAGACGCACGTTCAGTTCACCCTCACAAAACATTTTGGTTTACCAGGGGGTCTGTCCGACTTTACTGACTGGTTTCTGCGTTTGATTGATCTGCTTCTTTCTTGGCTCAAGTGTCAAAGACATACTACAGATCTGATGACGCAACTCATGGTTTTCCGGTACCATGTCATATGGTGTCGATCATCTTACGCTCGAACTGCAACAGCTGGCAAATCATTCCAAGAACAAAGCACCAGTCGGGATCAGGCCGTGGTTCCTACATGGGCTTTAAAGTCAACCAGCTGGCAGGCATGTGAGTGCTGACTACTGGTAGACTAGCTCGAGGAGCGTGAAACAGGATTATTAGGGTCGGTATATGTGATGGTATACCGTAAAACACTATAGAAAATTTTTACTGGCGGATATAGCAATCTTGTTTTCAGCTATTAGCACAGAGAAGGATTTTAGCCAAAGGACTCAACTGTAAATGTTGTTTCAAAAAATCTTCATAAACGTTATTGATTGTTGGTAACCAATCAAATGCATGACTGAAGTATACTGTTTTGACACAACTGGCTCTTTTGCTTTAATCTAAAATGTTCAGTCTTGTTCTTTGACACTTAGTTAAGAAACATTTTCATTATGGTTTAATTCACTTGTAGACTGTGGACAAACAAGCGTACAAACTCTAAGTTGCGCATGTGTTGCATGGGCTCATAAGGGAGGAATATTTTGGTGGGAATGTTTGTGCAGCGAGGATGAAGAAATCACCTTGTTGGGAGGTACAGTCTCCAAACAAGACTCCTAATGCAGGAATGCTGAGTCGCCTTTACTCACTTCCTTTCTCCCACACTCACTCACATACATTCATACCCCCTCATTTAAGGCCATGCTATTTGTTATTCGTGTGTACATGGCTGCACTCATGCATGACAAGAGCACAGATCTATAGATACTGTGTGTAGTAGAAGAAGAGGGTGTGTGAGATCCAGACAGCAGTTTGAGCTTTTGATCTTGTGACATGTTTCTACCCGCTCTACCTCTGCCGTTTCACTCATTATGTTGCCCTCCCCCTTCCCTCTGACTCATCTCTTCTTGTGTAGTTTATTCTCAGCTAAACTCAGAAGCAGAACATAATTGCAAAATGTTTGGTATTCTGGCAGAAAACTTGAACTGACTGGCTCTGTATACAGTTCTTCAGATTTTAGTGGTCTTATATTTTATATTTCCAAACTTTTAGACATGTTTTTGTCAATTTAGTCGGATCCATATACTATTGAGGAATGGCAATAGCCAGTTGAAGCTTCAGAAAAACCTTTTGAGATGACTCCCCCCTCTCACTCTTCACAGGGCCTATAGTCAACTCTGATGCTCACAACCTTTAAACCTTGTTAACAGCTCTAGTTCATTCTGAATCTGACAGGCTGCACATTCCTTAAGTTTTAAATGCCTACCTATCGTGAACATGACGTCAGAGTCATTGTATTTTAAGGCTGCAAAAAATTGATAATCTGTATTTATGAATTGGTTCAATTAATTAAATAACTGAAATTTGAAAAGGTTGTGAAAAAATGCTCACCTCAAGAGCCAGCTTCTTAAAATTTATTTTCTGAGAGTTTTTCTCTCTGATGTGTGCGTAACATCAATCAAACCCAGTGCCTGACCTCAAGAACATCACTTTTGGTTTTCCGGAAGAGGTTTCCTCCTGCAAGCGGGCGTGCCGCCTGCCTGCGTGCAAGCATGTAGGCACGCATGCATACTCACCAAACACAATTACAACCATAAAGAGGTATCGAAGATGAGGCTGAAAACTAAAGTTCCTGCAAAGCACTCATTTGCTGGATCCAAACAGAAACCATAAAATCGAAACAAGCAAGGCTTATCACTTGTTTCCTGGGAACTTTTAAAGGTGGGACCCATGCCAAACTACTTTTAGCTATCACACTCTATAATTTCAAGAATGCATACAGACTCGTGGACGTGTTTCAGTTTCTGCTCTCATGCCCTTTTGAAATAACCACACAGACCTGATCACAGTGGGAGGCTGGAGCAATCTGAGCCTTAAATAGCAGTCTCTCCAAAACTTATCCAAACAGGCTCCCCTCTGGGAAACCTACTTATTATCTCTCTGAGTAATAGGCCTGCAGCCGAGATGGGATTCATTCGAGGCAAACTGCTCAAGTAGAGCAGAGCAACAATGCACTGATATCAATGAGAAGCTTTGTCCTAGAAGGAAACGGGGAAAGGTGACACTTGCTGAGCGTGACTAAAAGAAAACTAAAAACCCTGCATGTATCAGAATGTAATTGAATGTATTTTAACACCACATACAGTATTAAGACATGTAATCACTATACGTTTTATCCATGACACATGAGCTTCTTGACAAAAAAAGAGAGAAAGAAATGTATTAATGATTTGAAGTTATATTTAACACATTTAATACTTTTGGATAACTTCAAAGACTTGTTATTTGAAAAATGTTTTAAGTGTGTTTTATATTACCCCTACTGGAGGATAAACACACTTTAGGAGGTATTTTCAAACTTTTCCGAAAAGTCAGTTTTGGATAAGAATCAATAAACTTAGTAGTGTCTATACTAGTCCTTCAGTTATAGCTCCTTTCTCCCTTACCTGTTATCATCTCCCTCCTGCTCTCATCCAGGTGAGCAGACACCACGTCCCCCATGGTTACAGGAGAGCCTCACAGATCGCGCAAGTATCCGAGGTAAAACTGTTCTTCAAGTGGTCTCTCTAGTAGTCTCTAATATCCGCTGGTAAAATCACTTTCCTCCACGGCTGTGGCGCTGCTGCGTGTCTTCTCTCCCGTGTAAGAGGGAGGGCTGCTGCGAGGTGACGAGTCGACTCCCGCCGGTGAGGAGGAGGAGGAAGAGGAGGTGAACACTAGTCTGGTTCACAGCGGCAGGACACACCCTCTGGGAGTCATCACTGGTTCAACGTGTTCAGGCGGCCCTGCCAAGGGTGTGGCCAGATTCAACCAAGGGCTTATTGCAGTGTATACATATTCAATATTTACGGTGCAATGCTCCGGTGCTGCCCGACTTCATTTAGCGTTCAGTTGATCATTTAGGAATATCAGAATACCTTTAATCGTCCCACAGAGGGGAAATGTACATTGTTACAGGCTAGCACGTAAAGTGGCAAAGATACCATATTGATTAAGAGCATGCTAACAAAGATTAAAGATAAACATAGAAGTTACATAATTATAATATGACAGCTTAAACCCAAACCTCCATATACTGTTTATAAAGACAACCCCTAAGAAATTAAACAAAAGACATTTAAAATTATGTGGTTTTTTTTTACAATGGGCTGCCAACACTCACGCATTGAGCGTGAGAGTCACGCAATTAACCCATATCTCACGCACTCACGCCACACTTGCCTTTCCTCACGCTAAGTTTTCGTCCAAAATAAATGTATATAAATATAAAAATAAAGTGAAGGAACAGCAAACTGAGCGGTCTACGAAATGAGACGGTCTTCTGGCTTAGTTCAATAAAGTTGGAATGATATTGGGAGATTCTGATTACACGGATCAATAACTCATGAACGAAACGTTATTCAGACACAAATGACGTCTCCTATGTACCGTGGTAAGGTTGACAACGAACTACAATCACATTTTCATCAAAAAAAAAGCCAATACGCGCCGTCCTCCGAGATGGACACATTACATTGGTCTCTATCCGCAGCCGGAGAAGAAACGAGTGCTCAGGGACCGTCTGCAAAGTGCAACTCCGAAAAAAGAGAATACAATAATATTCAATCACTATTACAGCTTATTACTACCAAACTCACCACACACATCAATAGTCTCCTGTGTGTCATACTACAGCAAGGAGTTTGGAAGAATATGCTTTTGAATAATTTTGGGGAATATTTATAATGTAAAATCTTCAATGATTCATCATCTTAAATAACTTTACAGTATATTTCTACCAATCTCACTATTTGCATTGTTGTTGTTAGCATCTGGTTAGCTTAACGGATATTAAAAGCTGTTTCTCAAACAATGAGAGGGAGAGCTCTGTCCTGTCAGACTGAGAAAGATAACTAAAATTCCGCATTATCTGTACATGCGTGACCGTCCAGAAACGCTCATTGAGTGTCCTTTACTGGCGCTGCGCCACCGATCAAACCCAGCCTGTGTAATCCTGCATCATCAGGACACTCGACTGTCCAGCGATGATCTTTTTCACTTAGACTCATTTATTTAGGCCGATGCTCCAACAGCCGCCTGATGCAGGCCTGAACATGGAGGCGCTCCTCCGTTCTCCTCATCAGGGTCAGCTGGGTGCAAGTGTTGGTGGTCGTGGTAATGTCAGACAGGCCTGCTCAGTGAAGGAAAGCCTCACACGTAGAGCTCTTACATTTAAGCATTATATCTCATACAACCCTAATGTCTTCTGTAATTTATTCACTGGCACGTTCACTTCATTTTAACGTGCCCTGCCCCATGGTGCAGGATTTCATATTTTTTGTCGATTTGTTTTACACAGGATCACTATTATCTGCAGAATTTCCATATACCCAATGAGTACTAATGTCTTGCTTTTTGGAAGTAAGATGCCACATTTTGAAATGTCCTAGTTGATCATGATCAGTGATGCATGACATTAATCATGTGTCCTGCTGCAAATTCTTAGGCCCCCACCCCCAACCCATACACAGATACAGATACAGATACACATCCACCTCCTCTGTCCTAGAGAGCTCCAGTCTTTTTCTGCTGTGATATAATAGAGGGTGAAAAGGTTCGTGCTTTGGCTGGGAATCAGGCCTCCCACATGGAGTAAGAGTTGAGCCTGCAGAACAAAATCCAAAAATGTGTATTCAATGTAATTCTTTAAGTACAATATAATATTTACAGTATAACAGATATAATGAAATACAGTTGTAATTGATGGTTTGTGAAAACGGTACAGTTAAGTTGGGCTGGGGGGATATGGATGGACAATTAATATAATACCATGCTATCTAGTTTCCCATTAATAGACACAGTATTTGGAATACAGGTTATTATTTTATTGTAATGATATTCCATTGATAATACTGAATCACTGTCTAGCCCTGCTGTAGAGTTAGAATATCTTTAATAGGTCATTAGGGAATATGGTTTGGCCTAGTGTCCCGATACACAATGATGAATATGCTCTAGGTATTGACAGATATACCCCTTAAAATTAAATATTGACATTTTTCAGAAATAGACGTTTCCTCCCATATCATATACAAAAATAAATATAGCATATTTTACTTGTAATCTAAGTTGATGTAGTTATCTTATTTTGCCCGATCAATGTGTACAGCTCAGTGAGGTAAGACTCTCTGAGTGTTTAGATAGTTAACTTTAGTTTAGTTATCTCAGTGGGTCTCAAACGTTTTGGTCACCATTTATAAGAATAAATGAAAAACAGTTATGAAATACTATGTGACAGTAAAACAAGAATACAGTTTAAAAGGTGAGTGATTTGTAAAATATCCATAAAGAAAAAGAAAATCTGTTTACCATAAATTATTTTTGCTCTCAAAGTGCACCAGGTTGATGCATTTAACTTCAATATTTAAAAAGAAAAATCTTCCCGGGGGAACATGCCCCCGGACCCCCCTAGAGGAGGTGAGGACCCCCCCCCCCCCCCCCCCACACTTATAAAATAGCACTTTACCTCTGCTTACACCTATATGCCGTGAGCTGATTATCGAGCCTTCATTGTAAGAGTCGCGGGTACACTGTGTATGTGCGTGTTCCACTGTAGCGCCTGGTACATTAATGGGAAACCGTAGTTTGTACATGTGCAATACAGTTGTAACACTGTACACATGAACGTTTCTTTTTTCGGTTCACCAAAAAAAATCTCACTCCAATTGAACTCAAATGTTGGCAGCCAATTATTATATATATATAATATATATAATATATATATATATATATATATATAATTATATATATATATATATATATATATATATATATATATACTACTTTTGAAGCCCTTCGATTAATGTTTGCACTGTCAAAAGTTGCTTCTCGTTATGCCATCTGTTTGCGTTTCCTGTAGAAAGAGCTATGCTGCCCCCTTGTGGACACTTTGTTTCTTTGCTATTCTTGAGGGGCCTGTATCCACTGCAGAAAACCTCACTTTACAACGAACCAGTTCTACAAATCACATGTAATTAATACATTGTTCGGATTTAAAAAAAAATTGTGCTCAAAGAACCGATAGTTGAGAAATAATTGAGCTTTTAATAGAAAACATGTACAACATTATCAGTGATTAATGCAGATTGAGTGGGAAAGTCGATAGGCTATCTCAAGCTATGCAGTAGCCTATTGTCGGTCAGGGAGTTTGGAGTTGTCGACAAATGTTTCCACTTATAAAACAATTATAATAATTGTCACTGTTGCTGGAACACTTTGTTCATAAATGAGTAGAACAAAATACAAGTAACATGTTCAATATTTTTCTAATTGATAGTTTGTTTCAACGAATGTGATCTACCAAGCAGTAACAATATGAATTTCAACCTTACAATTGACAGTGCTGTTTTAAAAACAATTAACACCTTACTTTAAACCAAACACATCACCACACATGAAACATAAAGACTGCTGTATAGGTTTTAAATGCTACTATTATAAGGCAATGATTGAGTGGCATCTTTCTGGGGGTCTCGGAATAGGATTAACAAGTGACTCGAGAACAAATTGGTAATTATAAGACATTTAAGCTAATAAATCGCAGTTGTAGCTACATATCCAGCACCATCATGGGGGGGGAGAGATGATGCGGAAGGATACGCAGTGACGTTTCAAACTGGAGGCTCCTCCGCAGCGCTGTGAGGTGAACACAGAGGAGAGAGAGATAGGGAGGAAGCAGAGGCTGAACACTCAGTCCTACACTCGGCAGCATCATGGCACCTATCGGATTAAAGGCGGTGGTCGGCGAAAGTAAGAATGATTTCTTTAGTATTTTTTTTCCTAATGTGTTGAGATGTGGCGCTGAGCTGTGCGCACAATTGCGGTTTGTGCGTGTCTCCAGGATGCGGATGTGTCCGCTAGTACATCTGGGTGGTGATGGTGGTGGTGATGATGAAGATGAAGGTTGTGCTCTTGGTGTTCCATTGTATTTTATTGTAAACCACAGCCGTGCAGTGTGTGAGCTGATAACCAGTGGAGGCTGGTTTTATGTCACTGCAGTGAGGATGCGCATTTGTATTTCAAGCAGAGTAGACCTGAACATGGCTTTAACTAGCTATGATTAGGCCACTGCTGAACGTAGGCATCTTGAACAAGAAGGATGCAGAAAGCCTGGAAGATAATGTAGCACACAAACAGCGGTAATTTCAGGAATAATGTGCGCTGCGCTGGAGCTGCAACATAAACCGTGGTTCTGCCCGAATAGTGTTGTGTGATATACTGTAGACACTTCAGATGGCTAATTATTGCCAATAATTAAATGGCTGCAGATTAACACACTCAATCCGTGGGATTCCCTAATATCAGCAGTGCCTCACCCATATGATTAAGCATGAATCGGCTGCGTAAAACACCCTTTCTGAGCTGAGCCGAGCCAACCTGCTGACAGCTCCGCTGCACATTAATGGCGGATTGTATCTAAGACGAGAAAGTTGCATTTAAAACGCCACACACGCAAGAAATTCCGCATTATCTGTACATGCGTGACCGTCCAGAAACGCTCATTGAGTGTCCTTTACTGGCGCTGCGCCACCGATCAAACCCAGCCTGTGTAATCCTGCATCATCAGGACACTCGACTGTCCAGCGATGATCTTTTTCACTTAGACTCATTTATTTAGGCCGATGCTCCAGCATCCGCCTGATGCAGGCCTGAACATGGAGGCGCTCCTCCATTCTCCTCATCAGGGTCAGCTGGGTGCAAGTGTTGGTGGTCGTGGTAATGTCAGACAGGCCTGCTCAGTGAAGGAAAGCCTCACACGTAGAGCTCTTACATTTAAGCATTATATCTCATACAACCCTAATGTCTTCTGTAATTTCTTCACTGGCACGTTCACTTCATTTTAACGTGCCCTGCCCCATGGTGCAGGATTTCATATTTTTTGTCGATTTGTTTTACACAGGATCACTATTCTCTGCAGAATTTCCATATACCCAATGAGTACTAATGTCTTGCTTTTTGGAAGTAAGATGCCACATTTTGAAATGTCCTACGTTGATCATGATCAGTGATGCATGACATTAATCATGTGTCCTGCTGCAAATTCTTAGGCCCCCACCCCCAACCCATACACAGATACAGATACAGATACACATCCACCTCCTCTGTCCTAGAGAGCTCCAGTCTTTTTCTGCTGTGATATAATAGAGGGTGAAAAGGTTCGTGCTCTGGCTGGGAATCAGGCCTCCCACATGGAGTAAGAGTTGAGCCTGCAGAACAAAATCCAAAAATGTGTATTCAATGTAATTCTTTAAGTACAATATAATATTTACAGTATAACAGATATAATGAAATACAGTTGTAATTGATGGTTTGTGAAAACGGTACAGTTAAGTTGGGCTGGGGGGATATGGATGGACAATTAATATAATACCATGCTATCTAGTTTCCCATTAATAGACACAGTATTTGGAATACAGGTTATTATTTTATTGTAATGATATTCCATTGATAATACTGAATCACTGTCTAGCCCTGCTGTAGAGTTAGAATATCTTTAATAGGTCATTAGGGAATATGGTTTGGCCTAGTGTCCCGATGCACAATGATGAATACGCTCTAGGTATTGACAGATAAACCCCTTAAAATTAAATATTGACATTTTTCAGAAATAAACGTTTCCTCCCATATCATATACAAAAATAAATATAGCATATTTTACTTGTAATCTAAGTTGATGTAGTTATCTTATTTTGCCCGATCAATGTGTACATTCAATGTCGGCATATACCAATGGGCCATATGTCCATATCAATAACATCAGGCGTAATAACATGTTAACACCACTACAGAAAACACTTTGTGTTCTCTGCAGTTAGGTGGAAAAAATGCCAAATATGAAAAAATATTGGAATTTTACAACACAATTCCAATATTGTGCATCCCTTATATAGTCACATATATCATGGTTGATGTGAGAATTGAAATTCATGAGTCCAAATCTGCATTTGAACGACCTGGATAACTGGTACTTGCTATGTTATACGCCTACATTTCTTAAGACCGATTTTTATACAAAATGTATTTTCTGTGCACCTACAACATTACACAATACATCCACCACATGCCAACAATTCCTACATGTTCTACATTATGTCATTATTTAGACTTCAAATAGGCAATTACATAAGCTAGTTTTGTAAAACTAAAGGCAGCCACATGCAGGCTCTCTGTGTCGAGTGAACTGTCTTTTCTAGAACACCATAAACCCTCCTGAATGTTTCCCAGTAGGTAAAGGCAGGCACCACCTGCGCTCTGTTTGGCTGAGGTGAAGCTGGGATGGGATTGGTGGAGGTGTGTTTGGGGGGGGGGGGGGGGGGGGGCAGAGAGGGAGGGCGGCACCATCATGGGTACGCTCTGCAGTGCATGTAGCAGCCAGGATGAAGGAGGGGGGATGGGCAGCAGCCGAGCTTCACCCTCCCTTTCCAGGACTGTATATGAGCATCAGTCCCAGGGAGCTACAGAAGGAGAGAAAAGCTATACATTTATAGAAAACAATTAATATACAACCCGTGAATAAAACAAGTCAAATTTTCTTAACATTCAGGAGGCAAACCCTTTACATGTAATGCTTATATGCTGCTGTGCTGGATTTCATTAGTTTGTCCAGGTTTTCATGTTATTCTTTCCATAACTTGAATTTCTCACGAGGCCTTTTGTGAAATTGTTATGTTGACCCAGACAGGGAACAACCTGACATTGGCAATAACATGGTCTCCTTTTTACACTCATTGAACACACCCTTTTCTTATTTTCTCCTTCTGGCGTTACATTACATTTTATTTATCTATAACCTTATTATCCAAAGCGACATTCAATAAGTGCGTTCAACCGTGAAGATACAAACAAAACAAAAGCATGAATCTTGGTAGTGCATTAGCTTTCAAAACAAGTACTAGAGCATTGGCTTCAAATAAGACAAACTGTGAAAGTGATATGTATAGGTTTATTGGCCACCATGCAGTAGAAACAATGGGGTTACATTTTATTTATCAGTGGTTATCCAAAAAAAGAAAGACATATCCCCGCAACACTCAAACTGATATCGGTGTTACTGTCTGTGAAATGTGTGAATGCAAAGGTCGGGCTAAACTGTTAGCATGTGTGAGGCTTGTTTTGTTTGCCAAAGTGTGATTTTATTCCAATGCCATGATTATAAACTATATATCATAGTAATATTCATAGTGTAACAGGAATGACATTAGGACACTACCAATTGGTGCGGTTGTACAGTAGGAAGTGATGCGAGGCCTATCGATTTGTACTGGTCATTGAATTTGAGTATTTCTTATTGTCCTGTCTCGTTGATTTAGACTTTAGGATTTTTAAATTTTTGTCGCAGGGAATGACTCAAGGAAACCAACTCCACTGTCATGACAATGCAACAATTACAGAGTGAGAATAAGGGAATGGTTAGCCTAGCTGAGCTTTTAGACTTTTAGCATGTGAACAATCTAGCCTGGGTCTGTCCAGTGTTCAATTTCTTGGTGAACAAAATCCAGGCGCAGTGACTATGCAGCTTCCAGAGTCTCGACATCGCAGTGAGGTGATGAGGTTTGTTCCTGTGGGGAGAACAAAATGAAATATTGTGATAACTGATTGTATCGGCCTGGTAACCAGCTCTCGCCGGGATGCACATATAGACTAGCTCCAAAATAACGTAGCCCCTATAATCATAATCATTTGTTTTTTTAAATGTAATTGAATGTACAAAACAAACAAGATTCATCGTATGTTATCATATAATTAATAATTAATAGTTATTTTTACTACATCCTAATTCTAGCTACTTCTCATACTGTACGTGCGTGAGACTGCTGTTGATTGATTGATTTCACTTTTGAAAAGGAAACAAATACTTGTATTTCCAGTAGAGCTGACCAATAGTTGACTCAACGGTTAGTTGAAAGAAAACTATTTTCAATTCAATAATGAATCAATGAATAGTGAAAATCATTTCTCATGCAAAAATACTATTTTCAGCAAATATGGAGATGTCTCTGTTTTATTTATCTTATTATACTGTATATCTTTGGACTGACAAAAAAAGCTTTTACATTTTTCTTGTTGTTTGAGCTTTTATTGACCACGATGAATTGATTGATGATCTCCAATACAGAGATAGTTCAACATTTAGGGAATAGGGCTGCACATAAGGATTTTTGTCATCATCCGGTGGAATGTGATGAGTGGGTTGCTCAGTCTTTTGGAAGTATCTGGAAGCAGGCGGGTGCGATTTATTCTTCCCTGCATGAGGCTTTTTAGGAAGAGGAGGAAAGAGGACGGAGAAGGACACATGCATGCACACACACACACACACACACACACACACACACACACACACACACACACACACACACACACACACACACACACACACACACACACACACACACACACACACACACACACACACACACACACACACACACACACACACACAACAACAAGCTTTCATCTGACCTTGGAAGCATCCCTGAACCAGAGCATCACACACAACTGCGTTCAGTCTCTGACGCAGTTTCTGCACCCCCCGGCCTCCTTTAAACACACACACTCACACACCCCCCCCCCCTCCCACACACACACACACACACACACACAACAAATACACATGCCTCCTGCATACACCGAGATAAATCCAATGCTGAAATGTCATGTTGCCGTGGTGACAAAGCATGAAGGCCTGGCTGAAAGAGAGCTCTTTAAATTCAGGGTTACAGTGTCTCACAATCTTTATGAATTCCCGTCTCTTTCACTGAGGCAGAGTGCTGTGTCAGAGCGGGCAGACATCCCCCTCCTCCCACTCTCCTCAGCAGCATGTGACTGCTCTCTCCATCCTTCTTTAAAAACAGACATTGGGGACAAATGTAACCCCTGTTACACAAATATGTTCTTATAGAAGATCGGTGCAGTGTGAAAGCCAAGTAGCACCAGCTATGCTCTTGTCCTCCAGCCACAACAACAACATCGAGAAAGCATTGCTTGATAGTGATGATTTAACCGGTTGTTTTTTTAACTGTTAAAGGATTTCATATGCAAAATGACATCGGTTTGGGCTTTAATGTTGTACATCAGCCCGTACAGCTGATCTGCAGAGCGCTCACAGCTTCAGACAGACCTCAGGCCAGGTTTTGCAGCCTGCAGCATCACAGTGCGTCACTCTCTTTCCCGAAGTCTATTACACTGACTGCCATTTTCAGCACCTGTGGTTTCTGTGAGGTTTTTTTTACCAGCTCCACTTTAATGCAAACCACTCCATTTGCTGTCTTTATAGTCTTCCTCACTCAGGCCAATAATAAAAGCAGTGGTGAAATGGGATCCGTGGAGTTTTTATCAGCATCACATTTGCTGTCATTGTGTCGGTTTCTCCACTTAACAAGAATCAAGCTAATTATTATCTTAAACATTTAGCTAACAACTTAAAATAATAATTTATGATAGCATTGACGCATTCTCAAAGTGGATACAAGGGCATTAGAGGTAACCAAATGAAACAAACTATATTCAAATGTTTGTAGGTGAAGTCGTTTTAGGTATGTAAACGCCGCTTAATGTATGAATTACTTAATTAAATATCAATCTGATAGTTTCCTGTAGGGCTGCGCAATTAATCGTATTTTAATCGTAATTACAATTTGGCCTGCCACAATTAGGAAAACAACATAATCGAAAAAAACGATTATTTTGCTTTGCTAGGTTGTGACAGTGCACTGCAACATATTTGATCTAATTATTTTAGTCTAATTTATTTTTATTTATCATATTTATATATGTTTAGTAGCTTGTGGAAGTGCGCTCCAAAATATTTGTTGATCTTGTTTATTGGTATTTATTATTTAGATATTATTTATTTAAATGTATCATTTATTTAATTTATTTTTGTATTGGTTTTTCAGTTGAATTACACGTTCAGGGTAATCAACAGTTAAAAAGATACTGTTCAAATTATTATTTGCTTTAAAGTTCAATAAATGGATGTTTTCAAAGTCAATGAATAATCGTATTTAATAATCCTGATATCAATTATTGACCAAAATAATCGTGATTATGATTTTTGCCATTATCGATCAGCCCTAGTTTCCTGCACCTCCATCTTCCATCCACATGCTCTTTTATTTTTGTGATGGAGTTGTAAAACATTTTGCTAGTTGATTACTTTGATAAAAGAATGACTCTGTAACCATTTCAAATGTAATCCATCTTCCAAGTCACAGTTAGATGGCAGTTAGAGCATCTGAAGCTCCCATAATGTGTTGTATTTCCAATCAAAAGGGATATTTTGGGTATAATTAAGAAAGGGAATTGATGTATCGTTCAGGGATTTTATTTGATTGATCATAATATTCGTGCTGTAGTGAGTGTGCAGTCTCTGGAGAATCACAGTGATTTGGAGCTGAAGACTAATGCTAGCCTCTCGCCACACTGTCCTCACGTGCATAGACAGATCAGCAGGTAGAGGACACACATACATGGACTAAATTAGACATGTCATGTAGTGTTTAGAATCAACTGTGAAATAATCCTAAAGCTGTACCGAATATTTTGAAGCTTTAATGCTGCACAAGCAACTTGTATTGATTAATAGGGAACCTATAATTCTAAATGTCCCCTCATAAAGTGTGTTTCAGGCAACATGGCCAGAACAGGTTATTGTGCATTAACAAATGAGTGCCTTTACAGGGAACATCTCAGCAGTAGGGCGGCACAACGTGAGACACACATGCCATAAGATCCTTGAATATTGTGATAACAGTATTATATAGAACAGATATTATTGGGTCTTTTTAGGGAACAAAATTATTTTCAACATAACATCTAGCTGCTCACCAAGTTCAAATCTGTTGCTTTGAGATGTTAATAGTGTGTCGTGTGCTCATATGGCCTTCTTATTTGGCCTTTGCATAAGCTCATATTTCAGGCTATTGAGGTAGGCTTTTGTAAACATATGTCCGCTCCCTCCCATCACCCAGGTCATGAGAAAGGTCCACACATTCGTCCATTTCTATTTCATATTTGTTTTATCTGTGTGACCTGCTCCTCTCGTGTGTGATGGATGGATGTTGGGGTTGTAGAGGCTCCGAACTCCTGATCCTCTGTCGATTTTCTCACAACCAAATGGTGCTGGTTAGTGAGTTATGTAGCAGCATCTGACCTGGCTAAAAATAAATATATCAGAGTAGGTCTTGCTTTTAACATTTGTTATGTTAAACGTTCTTTTACATCTATTTTATATATTTTGTATTCATTTAATTTTGTATCAATGTTCAAGATGAACTGAACTGCAGGGAAGTGATTTGATTTCACAAATGAAATTTATGTTTTCTCTTTAAACTATTAAATGTTTTTGGTTTAAAACTATCAAATTAATAAACAACTCAAAGTGATGTCTTAGATTAATTATAGGTTTTTGCTCAACAACTGTCATATAACCTGAATGTATTAAATAACCACAAACTATGGTCATCTATGTATAGTTGTTAGCAATTGGTATTGATTTTTTTTGATTATTTAATGAAACTACTTATAATTTCAGCTCAATTTCAATCACACTATGAACTCTAACAAAGCCCAATATAGAACATAATGGTCTCCATGAGGAAATGCCACTTTTATTTGCCTCCATTCTGTCTTTTAAAAAAATTAAATATATCCCGATAAAACCTGATCATGCAACATCACTGTTACATTACATTACATTTCACTTGTTAGACGCTTTTATTACATACATTCAGTACTGTGGACAACCCCCACAGGAGCCATTTGGGGTGAAGTGTGTTGCCCAGGGACACAACGACATGCTGACTGCAGTTGGACTCAAACTTTTATAAGGCCTAGTATAGGCTCAATGTTTTAATGTTTTCATTTCTTAGCTTTTTTCATTTGAGACCCTACAAGTGTCTGAACGAAAGAACGGGGAGGGGCGGGCTGACGTTGTATTTAAGTGCGAGCCCTACCGAAGTACCTGCCTGTCTCTTTAGGTCAGCCGTGTCAGATTCTCTCGGGAACGATAATGATGATGATGCTGTAAAGCTGAGATCCAAGGAAATGAGTCATGTTCTCCAAGGTGAAAGTCCCTGCAGGGGGAGAACCACGAGGCAGGGGGAGAACCACGAGGCAGAGTGAGAAGCTGTCTGTGCCTCACTACTGTATGATGATCAGAGTCAGGGCTGCAACACGGACCCACTCTCATATCAGGACGCACATCACACCGTGTCTTATGGTTGTGGTATATTGTCATCTGGATTAGAGGCACGGAGTGTATGGACAGTTTTTCTGGTTTTATTTATTCATTTATTATATGGATTTGGATTTGATCTAGACGTTTTTCAGGTGTATTTATGAAAATGTCCACATTTTCTTTAAATTAATTAGTTTCTTTTTGCCTTTTAAAGGAAAACACTATAAGTGAATAGGGTCAACATGCTACCTGATAGCATCATACAAATCCCACTGCTAAATACTTATATTAAACACATTTGTATTAAATGCTTTGGTTTAAATAAGCACTGAGGCAGTATCTTATTAAATAATGATGTGCTAAGTTTGAGGGTCAAACATTTTTCAATTTCTAAACAAAAGGTTTTTAGGAAGAACTTTAGATATCTTTCCATCAATATACACATTTAAATATATATATTTTGGCCATATTTTAAGAAGATACATTTGACCAGTGCTTTAACTAAATAATGTTTTTGCCTGTAGTGTCTGTGCCTTTGTTCTCCTGTGGGATGTTAAGTATCCTGTTAGACTGGGTGTGAGACATTATGAGGCCTCTGAGTGTGTTTGTTAATGTGTGTTTGTTGTGTGTATTTTGCCACTCAGCCTGTGTAGTTGACACAGCTCTTGCTCTGTGTTTCCTCAGGTCCCTTCCCTTCTGTCTGAATGTGTTATTGTACCTCTATCAGTGGTCAGAAAGGAAAAATCCACAGTGCTGTTTCCCCCGACGTGGATCTGATGTACATGGTCCGTCATCAGAGTGTGCTGCTCATTAGTCCATCATCATAGTTTTGTTATTTACACGCTCAGTGAACTGAGTCAATACAGGAGATGAAGGAGAGAATAGCTTTGGAAATATAGTGTCATCATGTTTTTTTATCCAATTCGCCATTTTTATTTTAGTGATGTCTCCAGCTCAACTGTTTACAGAGGGTGTTGTATGATGAACACACTATTAATCCAGCTTAAACATATTTTATACAATTTATAGTGTGGGTTTATTTTATTTCCACAATAAATGTGTGTTTGAGACTTTTGAAAGACAGTGTAATACCTTGAAACAAAAAGAAAGTCACTAAAAAGCCCTAGTTTTTTTAATATAAGTGACTGGTTTCTATCAGAAAAGCTTTATCAGAAAAATGCTGCTGCACAGAACAGAAGGGAAACACATCAGCGGCAGCAGAGGGAAAGGGAAACCCAGTAGAGGATGTCCCACTGTTCTCATCCTGTAGACTGGAGCTGCTGCTGGATGAAACACGTGTCAACATTTTAGGAATAAACGAAAACAAGTGTACACTTTTTTTCCTTTGAAGTGTACTTTTTAAAAATTGAATAGAGGTTCCAGCAACATGCGCAGATTTGTGGTTTAATGTGTGTTGCGTTGGTTTGAATCAGACTTGCTGCTTTGCTGACACAGCAGCTTCCCGAACAGGAAATGGAAGTTGCTGGTAACAGTCTGAAGCTGAGTGTAGGAATCTCTCGTTTGGTGATAAGACCTTTCTAAGATCCTCTGTCCCACAGGAGGTCAGATGAAGTTCCTCTGACTCACTGGTGTCCTGCCAATGTGTCTGTCGGTGTCAGTTATAGTGCGAATACTGTTTTTAAAGGTTCATTTAGTCGTTTTGACAACATAAATATGAGCTTTATTCACAAGAAAGGTTCAAGTCATATACTGTACGGTATGTGTCTGTCTATGTTTCCTTCCTTTACATCCTATTCTCATACAAAATAGAGACAACTCAAACACTGAATGTTGTTTTATTTTTTTGACAGATATTGTTATTGCAGCTAGTCCAGAACGCAGCTGCGTGTCTGACTGACCACATCACCCCAATTCTGGCCTCACTACACTGGCTTCCAATTCGGTTCCAAATTGATTTTAAAATTATTTTATTTGTTTTCAAAGCTCTAAATGGGCTGGCTCCGGCCCATATAGCCAAACTCCTCCATCGCTACACCCAGCCAGAGGTTTAAGGTCGGCTGACTGATAGTGCCCAAGACCAGGCTCAAAACCAGAGGGCACCGAGCGTTCGCAGCAGCTGGCCCTAGGCTCTGGAACAGTCTGCCCCTCCATGTGAGGTCGGCCCAGACCCTAGGGGTTTTTAAATCAACACTAAAGACTCACTTCTTCTCCCTGGCCTTCTAGTCAGAGCGGAGTATGGCATCTGACTATTCCCTGAGTTCTTGTTTTTTATATTTCTGTTGTAAATTATTGTCTTTTATTGTGATTGTAGTAAAGTGTTTTTATTACATGTACAGCAATTTGGCTCCACCAGAAATCGCTTTTAAATGTGCTATATAAATAAAACTTGATTTGATTATCTCACTTTTTGGTTTTGGGCAATTTTAGTATGCAGTTAATGGTAATCAGCTGCGAGCTATAACTGACATTTTTAATTATAAATGTGTCTACTGTATACTTGGCCTCTGTCAAATTGCGTAACTACCTATCAATAGTTATAGTATAAAAAACTAACTTCATGTGCCGCTGTATAGCTCAGTGCTTACTATGGCAGCCCATGTACTCAGTCGCTGCTGTGGCCTTTCCCTTCCACCTCCCTTATATTTATATTTCTATCAATCAATGTTTTTATTCCCCTTCTCACTCATCTACTGTATCTTTCCTCTCCTCCATCTTGCTGTTAAGAGCCAATCAGCAGCCTGTGTCTTCACCTGGAATAAATGAGCATTGGTTGTTAGAGGCAGCGCATCCCTGATCCTTATTTGATGTGTTTTCTGTAATCTTTTTTTGTACGAGTCCTTTTTAAATCTGTTATAATCCATCAGTATTCGTGTGGCCTCAGGTTTTATCCGGGGCCTAAGGGCTTAGCAGTTAATATATTCACAGCAATCCAACAGTAATTCACCTTAAATGGATTTATATGAACATGGCTGACAGATGGTTTGCAAAGTCATCAGGCTAATATCGGTATGGTGGCTTAAACACGACCATCGTGCCGCGACCTCACAGTGGATGGGATTATATTTGAGATCACTGAGAAACAAAGCACACACTCTGCGTTCATATATTCACTCTTCATCCAGATGATTTACTCTGCTGCTGCTGCAGAGCTCTGGTCATTGACCTTGTTGGAGGCTATATTTCACTTTCGCATGCTATTGTCCTCCTGGCTAGAATTGCATTATGGGATCATGAAGGGTACATAATCAGGTCAGGAAAACTGTAGTTTTTTATTTGTCCTTGGGGTTGAATTGGTGTCAGGTGAGCTAATATAGCCTAAACAAAGCATTAATACGCACTTGGTAAATGTCACAGCAGTATAGGTAATTGTTAAGAAAATATCACTTGTCACCGGCTTGATCTTCAATATCAGGATACATGTATTTGTTATCCTTGCAAGAATGAAAGTAGTCATCACATACAGAGCTGCATGAGACAAAACAGTTCCCTGAATAGTGTCCTTCACATGCGTGTATACAAGAGAGGGTGTATCAGTCACAAGATGCAGGAATACCGGTTCAAAGCAGTATTCAATGTTTAGTTAAGATCAGCTAAAACCCACATAAGCAATAAACATGACAGTCATATGTCTATCTCCATAAAGGCTGAATCTTCATGTTAATCCTTGTCATAGCTATCATATGCCTAAAACAGTGTGTCCTGACGCTCTTCTGGGTAATCATACATCCGGTTACGTACACAGCTACGTAGGGCCTTTGTTATCATGTTCTACTCTGATATTAGAAGAGTACATTAATTCAGAATTTCCCAAAAGTAATCTTTACCCACACATCCTTTGTTCTGAATGGTACTGTATGTTTGTGTGTGCCTCGCTAATGTTTATGATAAAACATCCACGCTCATCACACCCCTCTACCCTGATCACATTACTGAGGATGCCTCTTTTCTTTTGCAGAGATTATGAATGATGTCATCAAGAAGGTGAAGAAGAAGGGAGAATGGAAGGTAAGACACGGTTTGCAGATATTGCTTTATTTAAAGTGGACCGATCGTGCTATATTTGAATAATATAGTGTAGGACCATACCTATATAAGGCATATTTATACTTTTCATTTTTCAAAATACCAAACAGATCATGCATTTTAGCCATTCCTCATTTCGCTCAATTTAACACTGTCTTTGGGCTGATTCTGTGAGAACAGCATCATCTACAGGCCTGGCATATGTACTACAGCGTCTCCAGCGCTTTCGAACGGCAATGTCCGTGGCTGTCTCCTCCTGATTGGTGGAGTTGGCCCAATAGCCGTAGCGCCACTTCTGTGACGTCATAGAAGTGTTCAAATCTGGATCAGTCTGTATCAGATCCGTTGCAGCCCCTTTTTAAGAGATTTGGGTATGGAGGAAAATTGAGAGGGTTGTGTTTTCTGACACTTGGTGAGTTCCCTGGAACACCGGGGACACATATTCATGTATAAAAGACGTACAAAAGTGCATTTTGCATGATAGGTCCCCTTTAAATAACACCGTTTCATTGTCAGTGACGTAATTAACTGTGGTTCAATATTTAGTCACACACTGTATTTGTATAGTAACTGTTTTATTTCCTGTTGCCAGGCACTGATCGTGGACCAGCTGAGCATGAGGATGTTGTCGTCCTGCTGCAAGATGACAGACATCATGACGGAGGGCATCACCAGTAAGAGACCACCATCACATCCTCTGCCCTGTTTACATTGTTGTCTGTTTGTTTGTGTGTATGTTCCTCTGTGACTGTTTCTTTTCTCTAGTTGTGGAGGACATCATGAAGAGACGAGAGCCTCTTCCCAGCCTGGAGGCCATTTACCTGATTACGCCGACAGAAAAGGTACACTCTCCCCTCTCATGTTCATAGTGTGTGTCATGGCAGCAGGAAGCCGCCGTGTGTCCAAACACTCGCCTGTTTACTCAGCTTTATTGGCAATACCATGATGGAGTAGAGCATTGCCAAAGCAGGTTGAGGTCTACAGTGTGCCTTGAATATGATCTGCAATATACGTACAACGACATACAGAATAACAAATGGTTTGCACATTGCTACATATTACACCAAAATGAAAGAAGCATTTGCAAACTGATAATTAGAAAATCAAGGGATAAACAGCGAGTATAATTATATGAGATGCAGTTTAACAATTTGTATGTATAGGCAATAGAAGAACACACTTATATTAAGGATTTTACGTACCTACTGATCCAATTTATACTTAACAATGACAACAGTGCTTTGGGAAAAGTAAACCAGGGGATATTTAGGCTAAACTACAGTAGATAGTGATTAATGACTTAACAGTCCTAACTGAATAACATTTCCCCTGAAAAATACTCAAATGCAAAGACTGAAAAACTGAATTGTTGACTTTATATTGACACAGGACTAATACTTAACTTAAACAAGTGCTGACAAATAAGCTCTGACATTATATGCTGAGCAAATATTTTTAAATGTATTTATAGCTGTATATCTTTCATTTGGTCATTTAGGTAAGTGATTTAAAGTGGACCTATCATGCTATATTTGAATAATATAGTGTAGGACCATACCTATATAAGGCATATTTATACTTTTTATTTTTCAAAATACCAAACAGATCATGCATTTTAGCCATTCCTCATTTTGCTCAATTTAACACTGTCTTTGCATGGGCTGATTCTGTGAGAACAGCACCATCTACAGGCCTGGCATATGTACTACAGCGTCTCCAGCGCTTTCCAACGGCAATGTCCGTGGCTGTCTCCTCCTGATTGGTGGAGTTGGCCCAATAGCCGTAGCGCCACTTCTGTGACGTCATAGAAGTGTTCAAATCTGGATCAGTCTGTATCAGATCCGTTGCAGCCCCTTTTTAAGAGATTTGAGTATGGACGAGAATAGAGAGGGTTGTGTTTTCTGACACTTGGTGAGTTCCCTGGAACACCGGGGACACATATTCATGTATCAAAGACGTACTAAAGTGCATTTTGCATGATAGGTCCCCTTTAAGTAAAGGCTTTGACATTATCATTTCAAAGTGTTATTCAAATAAAGCATGAATGAATTGCACCTATAGTGTATTCAACAACACACTTTTATGAACTCTGTTGTCTCCCCTCAGTCGGTGCACACCCTCATCGGAGACTTCAAAGACCCTCACTCAGCTAAATACAAGGCAGCCCATGTTTTCTTCACTGACTGTGAGTACTGTAGATACATGAAGACTTGATCCAGCATTCCTGTATGTAGTGCACTGTTTAAGTTGTAAACCATATTTGTGTTGCACAATCTTTGATATCTAGTGTTCTGTGCTTTTTGCTTTGAACTGTTTTCTTTCCGTTATCATTAGTTCTGCTCTATGTTCAACCTGTCATTGTTTTTAGGTAGTGCTGTGTTTCAGCTTGATGTAACTATTTCCTTCTCAGTATAATGTGTTCCTCCTGTCTTTTTGTAGGACACATGCGTACTGCTCGTCGTTGTTATAACACCCGTTTGTGTGCTCATAACATCTGGTTTCTAGTGAGCAGGCAGGACATGGTTTTAGGGTTTGTGTATTTAAACATAACAAACATACTTTATAGCTCCTGTGCAGTGATGACAGATGAGCTTGATTGTATTAACAGTATGGAGCTGCTTTGAAGCTACATTTACCTTTCTACTTAAATGTGTAGGGAGTTAGAAACGTCATTGTTAACTAGTCTGCTGTTCAGAAAAGGGTGAGGTAGACATCTCAAAACTGACTTCATAGCTCAATGAAATATGTTGCAATTTTAATTTAAATATATTATTGAGACCGAGGAATTTGAATTCCTCAATCCATACATATGCTTGCCATTATATCTCATTGTTTTAATCTATTTCCCACCTCACCAGCCTGCCCCGATCCTCTCTTCAATGAGCTAACAAAGAGCCGTGCTTCCAAAACCATCAAGACTCTGACGGAGATCAACATCGCCTTCTTGCCCTACGAGTCTCAGGTAAATATCCAGCTTTGCCTCACAGTGCTGTTAGAGAACACCGTTTCAAAAGGATATCCCACAAATATTTGAAAACACAAGTATGCATACCAATTGCTTAATGGTAAATGGACTGTACTTATATAGCGCTTTATCCAGTCTTTAAGACACCTCAAAGCGCTTTACATACTACATGTCATTCACCCATTCACACCCATTCATACAGAGCAGTGTACCTTACTCTAGGACCTAACATTCACACACATTCACACACCATTGGCCATGCCATTGGGAGCAACTCAGGGTTAAGTATCTTGCCCAAGGATACATCGACATGTTGACTGCATGGGCTGGGATCGAACCCACAACCTTCTGGTTGAAAGAGGACCGCACTCCCTCACAGCCACAGTCGCCCAGTAATAAATCCTACATAAAGATTGCTTATTGCACCCTGGATTGTTGTATCTTTTTGCCATTATATTCTCCAATAGTTTTTCCTCTGAGCAACGAATGAATAAAAGATGGTTTGCTGTAATTCTTTGTTTGTGATTAAGTGAACACAAGAGATGCAGAGACTGGTGGGAGGAGAGAGATAGAGAAAGGACACAGCCAGGAATAGTAGCAGGGAGGGTAATGGTTGTTAGAGGATGGATGAATAGAGACGGAGAGAGTAGATAGAAACACAGATACACACTCAGATGGTCACTTAATGCCGCTGACTCAGCAGTCACACTATATACTGCCAGACTGTTCCAGAAGGACTCACATTTGTCACATTGCCTCTCCTCCCTCTGCCTGCTTCTCCATCCTTGCTAGATTTCCAAATTCCAGCCTTCGTCATTTTCCTCCTCCTCCCCCTCCCTACGGGTTTTTTTTAATGTACCACCATTCCTCCATCCTTGCCTTTGCACGTAGCTTGCATTCTGCTCTCCATCAAGCGTTTTCTTTTTTATTATATTTGTATTTATTATTACCCTTCTTCTAAATGTCCCCCCCTCTACACCCCTCTCTCCTCCTGTCCATCATCTACCCATCACTCACCCGTCACTCTCTGAAGATGCTGCTATGCCCACAATGCTTTGCTTCCCTCCTGTCTACTCTCATTAATTCAGAGTCAGTGGTTTTCTGCTCAAGGCATAGTGCTGCCTCCTAGCCCCGCCCACACACTGATGCTCTCACACCATTGGATGAGTAAGGATCCACACAGCAGGCTGTAGCCAATGGGAGCTGAGCTAACATAGAGACTGCAGGAGTGAGGTCATGTGACTGAAGACAGATGGGGTGGGAGGAGGGAGTGGTAGTGAGTGATGCAGGAGAGGAGAGGAAAGGAAATGAACAAATGACATGGAGAGTAGAAAAGGTGAGAAGATGAGAAGACGCAGAAAGACAAAGAGAGGCGAGAGGAACAATGAAATGAAAACAAGAGAAGAAAGGATATTAGATAAGAGGGAAGTGAGAAGGATACATAAGAAACCAAGGACATTAAAGGTGAAAGGAATAGAGGGGAGGACATGTCAGGATAGGAGAGGAAAGACACGGTGAGAAAGAGGAAATCAGAATGGGAAAAAGATAATGAAAAAGGAGAAGAGACACAAGGGGGAGTTAAGGTGAAAAGGATAAACAACAACACAAAGAGAGAACAGAAAATATGATTTTATGTAACGTCGCCATGTTTGATATTATCACACTTCCAGCTTGTCTACAAGGTAACATGTGAAACACTGTTTCCACAATGAGTGGAGTTCCCATTCTCCATGCTAGTCTTTTGTCACGATCAAATCAGCTTTCACATCATAATACTTCCTGAAATCTGTTCCTGACCAACATGGTGCACAGAACACCAAAACAGAAAAATGTAAAATAATCTCAAATCAATGAAAAAGGGAAACAGTAGTCTAAGTTGCGTCCATGTTTGTGTGTGCAGGTGTACTCTCTGGACAATGCAGACGCCTTCCACAGTTTCTATAGCCCCCATAAGACCCAGCTGAAGAACCCGACGATGGAGAGGCTGGCGGAGCAGCTAGCCACGCTCTGCGCCACCCTGAAGGAGTACCCTGCCGTCAGATACCGAGGGTGAGCAGCAGGGGGCGCTGTGTAGGGGCAGCTGTGGGTAAAGGAAGTGCTCAAAAAGTAAAGACGTCCTTTTAGTGGTTGGAAAGATAGCTCATTTTGACAGATAACGTTTACATGACACTGAGGATATCAGCCTGTATTTAAAAAGTTGCGATCAGTGAATTTTTTTTAAACTGAGACTACATTTTAAAACCTCAGTCAAAAGTAAGGAATCATTACCATGTATCACCTTTACAGAAGTGAGTTAAGGGGACTTTTTAAGCTGGTCTCCTCAATGTCCTTTGGAGAAATAGAGGGGTATCCTGTCTGTCTATCACTTAAATGCTGACCATCCCTCTATCTGTGTGTCCTCCTGTCAGAGAGTACAAGGACAATGCCACCCTGGCCCAGCTGGTTCAGGACAAACTGGACGCCTACAAAGCTGATGACCCCACCATGGGAGAGGTGAGCTTAGAGGAATTCATTTTTTACCCCGTTCTACTTAAATACAGTCACTTGAATGCTCAATGATTATAATATTGTTCTTGCAAAAAGATGTATCCAGGAAGTAACACAGTTATCACTCCTTTCATCCCTGTATGGTTGTGTCTGTATAGGGTCCAGATAAGGCCCGCTCACAGCTGATCATCCTGGACCGGGCGTTCGACCCCGTCTCTCCAGTCCTGCACGAGCTCACCTTCCAGGCCATGGGCTACGACCTGCTGCCCATCGAGAACGACGTCTACAAGTATGAAATTAGTACTATACAAATGGCATACACTTTGGCAAAGGTCTGAGTTTATTCACCACCTCATCTTCTTTAAACAATCTATCATAAACTGTGAAGCCAAAATACAGACTGCCAACAGCAGTGGCATTAATGACATTACTGTAAAAGGATTACAATATTAAAAATGAATATGTTTAGTTATGTTTAGGAATAATAGTATCATCTTATGACATGTATAGGACATTGTTTTCCTCTAAGAACATGATAGCAGCATGGGCGTCGCAGCCATTATATGAGGGTGGGACAAGTCCCCCCCACCTTTTAAAATGATTAGTTTAGACCCCCCCACTTTTACCATGTGGAAAGTCCGTGAATCGGTCTATCCACTCGCCGCTCTCTGTAGAGCGCTGTGTCAGTGCTTCACTATCAAATCCATTCCACTTGCTTATTGTGAGAATGCCCAAATCAATGAAACTCCGTACCATGTTTTCACTGCTACTTTGTACCAAGGCAGATTCTCAGAGCTGCCGTACACGTGTTGCCTTTTTTGTGTAGCTGTGTCTTTAGTTGTAAAATGATGCGCGCCACAGTTTCCCCGCTGCGAGGCTCCAACGCTAACAGTTCACGAGCGTGCTCCACTAGCACCCGGATATAAGGCGCTGTTATTAAAGGGGAGGGAGAGAGCTCTCCTGTCAGACTTTTATAGTTATACAAAATAAGAGAATAACAGGTATGACATAATTCCAACTCATACTATAGGAAAGTAACTCAAGAATACAGTTTGAAAGGGGAGTGTTTAGTAAGATATGAAGCATAAATAAAATCTGCTTCCAGTTCTGTTTCATCTGGGCGTTGAGAGATGTATCCATAGATCTCTTAATGTTGCTCTCAAAGTGAAGCAGATTGATGCTTTTAACTTCAACATTTAAAACAAAATCTTCCCGGGGGAGCATGCCCACGGACCCCCTTAGAGGAGGTGAGTTCCACCACCCACCCACACCCCCTGTCAAATTATCCCACCCACATTGAGGATGCTTCCTACGCCCATGGATAGCAGGATGGAACATGGTTAAGGTACAGGTTAAAGCTGCAGTAGGCAGAATCTATCAAATATGAATATCTACACATTTAAATGATATATTCTAAAAGAGTGTCTCTATCTCTTCAGATATGAGACGAGTGGAATTGGAGACTCTCGTGAGAAAGAGGTTCTGCTGCACGAAGACGATGACCTGTGGGTGAGCCTGAGACACAAACACATAGCTGAGGTGTCCCAGTAAGTACTTTCACTCCTACTGTATAGTATATATATATTCCTCATACTCTTTAAAGCTGTGGATACACACTTACACAATCTAACATCCTTTTTGGTCATCAGGGAAGTGACTCGCCAGCTGAAGGACTTTTCAGCCAGCAAGAGGATGAACACTGGGGAGAAGGTAAGGTTGATACTGAACATACAGTGTAGACAAGATATTGGTAGCAAAGTGTGAATAGCATGTTTGATCACTTCTGGGATTGTTCTTTGAAGATGTCAAGATCTCCAGTCAAATGTAGGGATGGGTAACGAGCCCCGGTGTTAAAGGGGCCCCGGGGCTGAATTATTAAAGACCGTGGTACCGTTAAGCTCCGACGTTAGCGGTCTTTTTATCGGTACTGGAGACATGTAAAAAATATATGTCATGTGTATTATTGCTACACAAACATTATATTGCAGTTTTAGTGTCGCCAACTCCGTTTCTAATATGCAATAAGACTGCAAAAATGCTTCTATGATTATTTTTAGTATTTTCGATCTCTCTCCCCCGCCTGCTTGGGAGGGGGCGGGGCAGTTTACACACATGCAGCTGCTACATGCAGCAACACACACACACACACACACGGAGGAGACGACGGAGAGAATGTGCTCCGAGGTGTGGTTAAACTTTACCCGTCTAAAGTGCAATAAGAGTTTAGCATGTGAGGGCGGTAACACGAGCAATTTGTCTAAACATTTAGCAAAAGTGCTCCACATCCAGACGGAGGAATGCACCGACTCTCTTTCTAGTAGCTCTGTAGCCCCGTCCACGAGTAACGTTTCCACGTCAGGTATGTATGCTAGCAGCAACACACGGAGTTAACTACATTATACAAACATGGGTTAATGATTAGAGGTAAGCGAGTTATTTATTTTGTTTTGTTCACAATTTGTTTAGTTGGTTTACCTTATTTTTTTCTCCAAAAGAACCGATAAAAGTACCGTTAAAAGACCGGACCGATAAGCGGTATCGATAAAAGTAGTAGTACCGTTAAAACCTTAACGATACCCATCCCTAGTCAAATGTTAAGTATAAAGAACAACTTTATTTAAATGCAAATGCTTTTTGGCCTGTGTGGTTTGTGGTAGCTACTATTTCTCTATTTACGTAACAATATTTTGTGCTGAATACTCAATCTTTCTCTTTTGTTTCAACAGACCACAATGAGGGATCTGTCCCAGATGCTGAAGAAGATGCCTCAGTACCAGAAGGAGCTCAGCAAGGTGTGTGTGTGTGTGTGTGTGTGTGTGTGTGTGTGTGTGTGTGTGTGTGTGTGTGTGTGTGTGTGTGTGTGTGTGTGTGTGTGTGTGTGTGTGTGTGTGTGTGTGTGTGTGTGTGTGTGTGTGTGTGTGTGTGTGTGTGTGTGTGTGTGTGTGTGTGTGTGTGTGTGTGTGTGTGTGTGTGTGTGTGTGTGTGTGTGTGTGTGTGTGTGTGTGAGAGATTCTGACTTTGTGTGTTTTATGTTTTCAGTACTCCACCCATCTGCAGCTGGCTGAGGACTGCATGAAGCATTACCAGGGAACAGTGGACAAGCTGTGCCGTGTGGAACAGGTGTGAGACCAGAAAGAGAACACTTGAAGGACAGAGTATTGCTAAAGGAGAATATTGTGATAGGCGTGGACAAGTATAAATAATGCAACTATTTCTGTAATCCTAATTGATATAAAATAAAATGCTTTTACAATCCCTAGACATGTGTATCTGAGGGTTTTAGGTGAGAAACATGATGTGATACCTGGGTTCTGTGTCGCAGGATCTGGCTATGGGCACAGACGCTGAGGGAGAGAAGATCAAAGACCCCATGAGGGCCATCGTGCCCATCCTGCTCGATGCCAACGTCACCACGTACGACAAGATCCGCATCATCCTGCTCTACATTTTCCTCAAAAATGGTAAGCAGTGGCTACAGGCGCCATTATGAATCAATTCTTCAGTTTATAAAACTCTGCTCTGCTATCTGTCCAAGTAATAGCCATTACCTACTGAGTGTTTCTGTGCATTGACATAGACATGATGAAGTGTAAGGAAATGACTACAAGAATATTAACCTGGTTATTCACTAAGACTAGACTTCTCCTTTAAACTTCTCCTACAGTTCACAAAAAGTATGGTGTACATTTTAAGTTTCAATGAAATTGTTATTTTTGCACTCGAGTTACAAAACATGAATTCCCTTGCATCGAGCTGAGCATATTAAAGGTAAGCATACAGTCTTCTCAGTTATAAGGTCTGACCTGTGTGTGTGTGTGTGTGTGTGTGTGTGTGTGTGTGTGTGTGTGTGTGTGTGTGTGTGTGTGTGTGTGTGTGTGTGTGTGTGTGTGTGTGTGTGTGTGTGTGTGTGTGTGTGTGTGTGTGTGTGTGTGTGTGTGTGTGTGTGTGTGTGTGTGTGTGTGTGTGTGTGTGTGTGTGTGTGTGTGTGTGTGTGTGTGTGTGTGTGTGTGTTCAGGCATCACGGAGGAGAACCTGAACAAGCTGATCCAGCATGCTCAGATCCCCCCTGAGGACAGCGAGATCATCACCAACATGGCTCACCTGGGCGTCCCCATCGTCACAGATGTAAGACCCTCCCTGGCCATCTTCTTTTTTCTTTCTTCTCTTCTGCTTCTCAGTCTCCCATTGTCTACTGTCCACCAAATATTATACTTTGCCTGACAGCTTTTGTTACAACAAGTGACTTTTTAGATTATATTAGTTTTTTCAGCTCAAAACTATTTCTGTTGAATCAGAATTAAGATGTTTCTTATAAACTGAAGGATTATGTTTTTTTTAAGGATTACTTTTGTCACAACTGTTCCAAAACACCTTGTATATAATAGTAAAACACTTACAGGAAGTATTTTACTGCACCATTAATACTATTACTTTATTACTATTCATTCAAAAAAGGTTTTATATGCAGGACTTTTACTTGTAGGCTTTTATGTTCACGGTGTGGAATAGTACTTTTCGTGCATTAAGGAAATACTTGTATTTATTCTGTCCTTCACATCCTTTCCTTGTTTCCCTCATCAGTCCACCCTCCGCCGAGGAAAGAAGCTGGACAGGAAGGAGCGTGTGAGCGAGCAGACCTATCAGCTGTCCCGCTGGACCCCACTGGTCAAGGACATCATGGAGGTTTGTTTCAAGGACCAGCATCACTATTTTAATGTTTGAAGGTTTGATTTGTTTAGATAGAAGGCAACGTCCCGTTTAGCAGCTATATTGTATGTTTTTCTGCATCTGCAATGTGTATTTTTTTCAAGCAAATCTTAATTAAGGGTCGCATAAAACACACTATTAATCTGAGCAGAATGATCTGTTTACAGTTGACATACATCCACAACAACCTGAGCCAAACATCGGTTCTCCCAGCCTGGTTGTTATCAACTATATTTAGCCCCTTATTTGTGCCAAGCCAATTCTCCTAAGGTCGTCCATGATGGAGATAAACATGGTTGCTAAGAGACCTGGCACAACTGTAACAGCCCTTATTGAAGTGTGTGTGTGTGTGTGTGTGTGTGTGTGTGTGTGTGTGTGTGTGTGTGTGTGTGTGTGTGTGTGTGTGTGTGTGTGTGTGTGTGTGTGTGTGTGTGTGTGTGTGTGTGTGTGTGTGTGTGTGTGTGTGTGTGTGTGTGTGTGTGTGTGTGTGTGTGTGTGTGTGTGTGTGTGTGTGTGTGGGTGTGGGTGGGTGGGTGGGTGGGTGGGTGTGTGTGAGAAAGGTGAACTATTGCTGATACAGATCTGTTTCGTCTTTTTATCCCCCTGCAGGATGCTATTGAAGATAAGCTGGACACCAAGCACTACCCCTACATCTCCACCCGCTCCTCTGCCTCCTTCAGCACCACTGCTGTCAGGTACACACACACACACACACACACACACACACACACACACACACACAGACACACACACACACACTTTCAATTACACAGACAGAAATGGATGTTGATCAATAGTGAGTCGTATATGGATAACTGTGCAACGATAGAAGGCATGACAACAACTTTTTTTGTTGGGTGATTTAAAAAAAAAAAAAGGTACTCTTATCTGACAACATACTTTATTTAGAAAACGTCAATAGAAAGAAAATAATAATTTGGTACAGCGCTAATGAAATATGAAACTCTTGAAATAGAAATATCACCCATGGAGACTCAAACCCCAAAATGTGAGCAAGCCGACATTAGTACAAGTCGTCGATACTTCCTTCTGTGGGTTGCATGCCAGAGTGTGTGTGTACGAGGGGGAGGGATGAGCCCTGCTGATCCGTACACTGCAGTGTGTGTGGAAGCTGCTGGTGTGTATTGATTGTGAATCAGATCCTCTCCTGCTACAAACCGATCCTCCACATTAGCTGTCCCTCCCCCACAGACGGAAACACACCCAGCAATGAGGATCATATGTATCCATAACATTGAATGCCGTAACAGCTGTATTGTACTTAATACCATAATGATGTTATGTACATGGATGAGACAAGCTTTACAACTTCAATAACAGCTCCTTGTTTTTCTCTCTGCTCTGACAGTGCTCGGTACGGACACTGGCACAAGAACAAGACTCCTGGAGAGTACCGCACCGGGCCGCGTGTCATGGTCTTCATCATCGGGGGCGCCTCCTTCAGCGAGATGCGCTGTGCCTATGAGGTCACACAGGCCAATGGGAAGTGGGAGGCCGTCATTGGTGAGTGGAGCAGCAGTAGGCGCTACTAGGTGCAGAGATTTTTCAGAGATACATCTATGACAAGCTTAAAGAGTAACTTGACACACCCTGAACATCTAGTTTTGCTGACCTCTAGTGGTTTAACTTTGTAGCTTGATGCAGTGATGATCATTAAAACCTTCAACCAGAAAAGCAGTTGATTTCCAGCTTGGTGTTAAGTAGTACATAGTGGATGTGTATCTAAGTTCAAAGTGTTGTATAGAAAGTGTGGAAGCTGATAAGCTGCATCCTAGCAATCAGGTCTTATAAGGGACACAGAAGGTCAAAGCTTCTCAACGTGGAGACAGCTACAAATATAAGGATGGAGGGGAAGAGAAATGTGCAGGAGACCACAGGAAGTGAGGTGAACAGACATTCGAACCCTGATGGGGAAGTGTAAGTCCAGTGCATTGAGAGAAAGAGAAAGCTCTTTACTACCAGGGACGTCACAATACTAGAAATGTGGTTGTTGATACTAATACCAGGAAAAAACAATGCAACCCATGTAATTCAACGTGCAATCATTTATTATGTTTGCAAACTGATTTTTATATAGTACATTTTTAATTGCTGTAAAAAAAAGAATATTTTTTCGATGTTCAAAAATCTTACTTGCTAAGTGAGTTATATACAAACATGCGTAAAGAAATCCTTTCGTCCAAAAGGAGTCTCAACAAACATCTCCATTAGTCCCAAAACACTTTTTCTTTTCCTTTTTTTAACCCACAATGAAAAATCAGTCATTGTGCCCACAACACAAATCAGGAGAAAGGAAAATCCAGATCATGACTCATGACAGTCAAGCAGTTTAGGTGAAGTTCATGGAAGGTCTAGCCGTTACAACCCACCTATTGTGTTGTGTGCAGTCTGTGATGTTAAAAAAGCCCTTTATGTAGTCTGTGTGATAAATGGGAAGTGTCTTGTTAGTTTCTGTTGAGCTCTGCTTCAGCTGTTGTCTTTAAAAACAACTGTTGTCTTTAAATTGCAGCGCCGCCATGTCTTTTTCTGTGTCTGTTGTTTTCTGTACTGTGCAACATGGCGATTGTATGTATTTGTGTGAACTGTCGGTGGACGAGTGTGTCTCTGTGGGGGTGTGTGTGTGTGGGTGTGTGTGTGTGTGGGGGTGTGTGTGTGGGGGTGTGTGTGTGGGGGTGTGTGTGTGTGGGTGTGTGTGTGTGTGGGGGTGTGTGTGTGGGGGTGTGTGTGGGGGTGTGTGTGTGTGGGTGTGTGGGGGTGTGTGTGTGGGGGTGTGTGTGTGTGGGTGTGTGTGTGTGTGGGGGTGTGTGTGTGTGGGGGTGTGTGTGTGTGGGGGTGTGTGTGTGTGGGTGTGTGTGTGTGTGTGTGGGGGTATGTGTGTGTGTGTGGGTGGGGGTGTGTGTGTGTGGGGGTGTGTGTGTGTGGGGGTGTGTGTGTGTGTGTATATGTGTGTGCGTACGACAGTTTTTTGTAACCCTTTTTTGTTTTCGGAGCGAGTGGGGGAGGGGGCGTGGCATGTGCTGAGAGACGAGTGGTGAAGCCGCCTCTGTTCCTCCACAGGTTCCACCCACATGCTCACCCCCACCAAATTCTTAAAGGACCTCCAGCACCCCGACTTCCGAGAGTCCACTAGGGTGTCCTTTGAGGAAGCAGAAACACCAGCCGAGTGAGGCAGAGACAGATTGGGAGGGAGGGAGAGAGAAATCACACTGAAAAAAGTAAAGGCAGCCGCACAAAGAAGCCCTTTCTGAACCTTCGCAGCACAAGGGCTTCCTCCCTGTTCTTCTTCTTTGAACACTCAGTACTGTTTTATGTAACTCCACCTTCCCCCCCCCCCCGTGTCCCTCAGGGATGGGCACCCACCGACCTTTCCCCACTACATGGGCCGCTCCATCATAGTTTAGTCCCTTTATACTGAGAGTTAGCCAATCACAGTGAGAGTCCCTGTCTTCAATCAGGTGTAACCTGTCTGTTGTCAGGAAGGCTGAATCCAAATCGTCAACCACTCCAAATCTAAAAGTTAGCAAGAGGGCGAGTCTGGAATGTGACGTTATATATTTTTCATTAGCACCAAAGTCTCATTTCCACTGCATCTTTAGCTTGACTCAACCTAACTCTTGGCACCAGGTGTTTTCTTTGATATGTTTTCCTCGGCAGAAAGCATTCCTTTATTGTAGGCACGATTCTACAACGGTTTTGACATCACCTTCTACAGCACACACACAGGTACAGAGATGCAACAAATGCCTGCAGGGCCCTTGTTTCAGGGGCAAGTGTTCTGACAGACTTGACATGAAGATGGTGATCACGTCACAGTACGTGTGACGGAGGACCGTGCAGGCCCTCAAGCCAGCATTTGGATTCAGCCCAATCAAAGTCTGTGGTGTAGAGCGGCCATGTCTGAGGGCGTCGTGACCCCATCCCTGCTGCCTCCTCCCATCATCTCAGCTGGGTGGATTAAATCGCCCTTCGACCACCACCCAAAGGCCCTTTGAGCCTGAGGGACACTCACTCCAGATTTAATCTACCCCCGAGATCCATCTTTATCCGTTTTTACTGTCTGATTATTTTTCGAAATATCCCTTCGCAAAGTCAATCACTTTGTTTTGTTCCTGGTTTTTCCACATCCAGACAGCTCTTTGACTTAATGTAGGATTTCAAAGAAGGATCCTTGTGTATTTGATTTCCTTTGACTCCCCCTCGTCTGACTCCGTCCACGTCACTCTCTCTCAGTCCCCATCACATGCTCACATGACTCATGGCTCCTCTGCAGAGGGACACTCAATATTCCTAACCAACTAAAATATCTCCTTTATCATGGTTACACTTTCAGGGCGCTGACACTCAGGGCACATTTTGGGGGCAGCAAAGCTGAGAAAGGAATCTGTCGGGGAACAATCATTTCAGAAGTGTTCAGTGCAGTTTCCCAAAAGTGTTCCCTTTGTGTCAGCGCCTCTCATATGCCTCTCTGCTGACAGAGTCTGAGGATGTAGCAATGTTCCACCTGATATGCTTTAGCAACCAATTCAAAAGAAAAGATGCCACAAATATCCAACAGCTGCAACTAATCCCCCCCCCCCCCCCCTCCCTTAATGTAGGAAACTAAATTGCATCACCTGCTAACAGACTTTACTCTACTAGCTTCTAGCTACTAGCTACATTTAATCATCATTTTTTGAGAAATCGTTCTGACAAACAAACATATGGGGGCACTCAAAACATAGCCTCCTTGGCTCAGGTAACAGATTATACTTTTGTCCATGACCCCCCCCCTAGCTAGGCTACCTCTAAACACACATTCACCCAGTAAAGACTGTAGCACCTGGGCATCCATCTCATTCCTGACTAATCTGCTAAAGCGATATCGTAACAAACCCCCGTTTGGTTTTCTCAGTAAGCAGCTCTCACCATCAGCAGTATGGCGCCCCCCCCACCCCCCCACCCCCCATACTGCTGCATTCAAAACTTCCTGAGCAAAATGGCCATCACCTACTAAAACAACTCCTTGTTTTTGATATGCTATTTTGGTACAATAATTGACTGTAGTGGCGTAAGAGGTGTTGTGTTTCTGGCCCACGAAGCTGTGTGTTTCGAGAACAGCAGAGAAGCAGGCGAGGCCCGTCTGACAGTAACCTCTGTGGCCCCCACTAAACCCCCCCCACGACCCCGCATCACCATAACGACCCAACTCGAGATGGGCTTGCCTCTTTCTCTTCTGTTTTCCCCTCGACTACCTCCACTTCCTGTTCTGACCCCTCACAGGGTCCGGCCTAGTTTGCCTGTTTTTCAGGTAAATCAAACCAAACTGGAGGAAACACGCAGCTTTGCAACAGAAACAAACCAATGTAGGCCAATGTACTGTTACAATGTTGGACAGGTGTGAGGAGTAAATCAAATTCTTTGTTTGCCTTTTCTTTTTTTTACAAGGAATACAGATGACAGTTATCAAAGGATTTGGTAAATCTGTCAATGATTCGACACATCGGACAAAACGTTTGCTTTACTCCAGTTCAGCACCTTTCAAGTGTCACAATGTCTGAAATGTGTCTTCAGCTGTCACAGCAGGTCATCTATGTGTTGCTAGGGTTACTGAGTTTCATTCATAAATATGGAGACCATAGACCTCTGGTTTGGGATTTCATGACATGTAGAGGAGATCTGCTTTCGTCTTTCTTGATACATTTCCTTTGCTTTTGGTAGAATAATTGTTCAGCTGTCTGCATGCACTTCAATGAAGACAGTCGTCTGCACCTGATTGGCTGTGTGTAGACCCAGGTCTGCTGGAGCAGGATGCTTCAAACCCACCTGCCAGTTTTAGTTCAGCTTCATGACAGTGGTGTGGTGCCGTCACTGATCTGTGTGCTTCCATCTCCTTCAGCTTCATGACCTCTATCAAGCATAATAGACAGAGATGTTTACCAATAATCATTTAGATTAAAACGTTTTAAATGTAACAGGATGTAAAGATAAAAAGATGATTAGAGATACAACATAATGTCAGTCTGCTCACAGAAAGTAGAATATAATGCCTCTTGTTTTGGGGTTATCTCACTTTCAGAAAATACTGAAACAAGCTGTAAGATACATGTATTGGAATAAAGATTACAAAATATTCCTCTCAAAAGAAGTGCAGGAAAGAAATAGGATCAATTTAGAGATAATCAAAGTAAATCGAAAAGTATTCAGTTATCTCCTACCTTTGAGAATAAGTTTCCAACCTCTTAAACCATTGTAACCTGCCGGCTAATTGATTATGATTTATAACAGCGCTTCTGTTTTTAGTTTGAACATTGTGTGCTTTCATTACCAGTGAGCATTCATAGCAAGAGCTGAAAACACATTTTCTTTCTGTTTCTTCCAACACGTGCAGATCTAACTCTCTGTTTGTGTGTGTGTGTGTTTGTGTGTGTGTCTCCAGGATCGACCAACATCTTCACCCCCACCAGCCTGCTGGAGCAGCTCAAGGCCATGAACAAACCAGACGAGGAAGTTGCAAGCTAAGATCCTCCAATCACACCTCTCTCCTCTTTCTCTTAACCCCGCCCCCTTCTCACCTCTGTACCCTTTCCCTGAAAACTACATTAACTGTGTATGCATCCTGCTTGAGAAGAATAAAAAGACATCTGAGATGATAAAAAAATATATGTTGTATCAAAGAATAAAATAGTTGCAAGTATTCAAAGTTTTACAATGGATGCAACTAAATGAACTTATTTAAAAAAAGGTTTAAATATCAGAACAGAAGGCCATTTAAAACTGAAAGTACCAAAATGTAATATTGTATGCTACAAACCTGTGCAAAAGGTTGACATGTTCTCTTTGCTTTGGGTTTCCTCCCCTGTGAGTTTTATCGGAAGCTTGTTGAGGAGGGATGAGCAGTTTGAGAGGTCGTTGTTGTAAAATATATCATATCAGTCAACATGCAATATAAATATATTCGTCAGAGAGGAATCCCCCCACCCCCGCCCATTTGAGATGTTCGTATTCAGTAGCATGCTTGGACTTGTGTGGACTGTTATGTGTTTGTATCCAATGTGGATGTTCTGGGAGCCGCAGAGTTAGCACTTAGCTTTTTCCTAAGATGTTGAGCTTGAATACTTCACTGAAAACATGTGTTTTGAGTATCTAAAAATACACACTTCGAAATGTATGGGTATCCAGTACTTGGCGTTCCATCCGTAAACTCAGCTGGCGGTTTTTAAGGTTAAACTATAGCAATGTAAATGTATTGCAATATATCCAGATGTGTCAGTAAGGGTCAGTATGCAACAGCGCCACAAGCTGCAGCCCACAAAATGACCTTTAAGCCGTTACTGCTCTAATATATGTATATATATATTTATTTATGTGGGATTTAAATATATTATATCTTAGCTGAAGTTTATGCAATCAGCACTAGCAAGCACAGTCAGCGCAGTTTGTTTTTCATGCTATTTTCACTTATTGGTCCAAATCAATGTCCTTGACGTTTTCCCTGCAATCAACAGTCGCCATTGTAGATTAATATAGAAATAAGTGCACAAATCACTGAATATATTCATTCTAGCCAAGGAAATCACAACCTAACCGCTCCTGGCGCTGCCACATAGCTTGTAATATATATCTGGACACATTTTAGCGCTGTACATAAGAAAGAGGTGCGATACTCAAAACATAAACTTTCTTTAAAGTATTCCTTTTAAAGCGTTTGGTGTAGAAGACGTCGGATAGAGAGAGCTCTGTAAAAAGCACGAACCCCCCCCTCCTCCGGCTGCCGAGACTGTAAAGTATTTACTTGCCGCAACCTTTTTCGTTTCTCCGAAAAATTCACGTTTTAATGTCAAAGGCCGATGCTTGCAGATATTTAAAGAATAATCTTAAAAAGGGCCAGTTGTATTTCAGTATTGTATCCTGTCAGATTAAGTCTTTTCATTGGTTAGTGATGTTTCATTTGGCCGTGCACTGAGTAGTGCCCGTGCCATACGTTGCTGTTTTAGCGTCTCACTGTTGACTGGTGATATTCCTAACTGTGAAGTAGTGATACCTTTTCCTTTAAAAAAACGTTGATGTGAAGCCGCCGTGTTTGTGATGTTTTAGCTGTAGCTGTTAGTGGTTCAAAAAGAAGCTATTGTTTCCTCCGGTGCAATGTAAAACCCTCCAATGGTGAATGGCTTTGCAAAAGAAATCCCTTAAATCCACTCTTTTCACTTTTCTTTCCTCCCTCCCCTCTTTCCTGGCCAAACAAGTTGTATATTGCACTATTATGCGTTTTCTGTGATGCAAACGCTTGACTTTGTGTTCATTTCTTTTCTATTATTTTCTGTTGTATAGAATTTACTCTGTCAAATCAATTGATTTATATCAAATTATTTATCAGAGAAAAAAGAATAGTGATGCATTAGTCTGTTCTAAAACTGTTTAACTTATTGGGATTGTCTGTTTGCGAGTGTTGAAGCACAAACAATACTTCCATGTGTACCTAATATGTACTAAGGCTGTCTAATAAATTGGCTTCCATTACATTGAAGACTCTAGTTTTTATTCTTGAAAAGGCAAAACAGTAAAGCACAGTAACACCGAACGCTCTAAAAATCTGATTTCAATTCACAATCACAGTTCTATGGTATATTTCAACCAAATACAGTAAATACAACCAATCCATAAAAATACTTTATATATTCTCTTTTGTATAAAAACACATCAAGCTGTCCAGTTGCAGTAGACCTTCTTCTCTGGCTCATAAAGCTTCTTAGAAACTATTGTAAAAAATGAATTCACACAGTTCAAAATGTGTATTCTATACAGACAACATCAAAGTGGACTAATGAGGGGGAATCCAGCATTAGTGTTACAGGGCTGTCGACCACATTTACAGCGCAGCATGCTACAGTATTAAAAGGGAAAACAAAGCTCATACGCAAACTCAAAATAACACTGATATCCTGAACTTATTTTTAGAATTACAAAAACTAGATTCACATTATTAATAAACAGCATGATGAGTAAATAGCTCAAAGTAACAACTGCTCCAGGACAGTCAAGTATGTCATTTCTATGAACTGTATGCCACAACATATTTGAAAAGGATTATGACGATTGCTGAAGGAAAGGAAATGTACGTTTGGCCACCTGAGATTCAGAGGGATAGTTTGGAATGGGGGGGTTGTATGGGGTACTTTCCGTAGGTCAGTTCCTTATGTGTGTATTACATCATGTAATAAATCGTTTTTTCGGTTTCACCAAAGTCACACACACAAACTAACCATTCAAGGCAGCAGCAGACCAGGACCCCTTGTGTTCTGTGAGGGGAAATCACTGCATGGTAATGGCTTTAGTTCCCCATTGGAAAGCCTTTCTGACAGCAAGGTACACTTTAACTGTTATATCTTTATTCTTAGGTCACATAAGTGTTGCAGCCGCCCCGATCCACAGAACAATATCACTTAGCTTCTGTGCTCGTACTCCAGTTATTCTCAAAACTGGAGGTGTGCAATTACATTACATGTCACTTGTTAGACTCTTTTATCCAAAGCGACTTACACACATTCAGTACTGTGGACAATCCCCACAGGGGCAATTTGGGGTGAAGTGTCTTGCCCAGTGGGACTCGAACTTGCTATCTCCTGATTCGAAGTCCAGCACACTACCCACTGAGCCACAGCCTCCCAATTCATCCTGTACTGTCAGTAACTGACTGATCATAGACAAGTACCTCATAGTAGCCCCTTTGAAAGTAATCGAATGTTGTCGTGACTTACCCTTTTTAACAGTGCCGTAAACAAAGGTACAGTAACAGTTTTTTATCCAAAGACAAGTTAGAAAGAAGGGAATGATATGAGGTGTTTAATTCAGCTGGTCCTGCACACGGTGATGTTCTGAGTTCAGACTAGAGGCTGCAGGCCTGGGCGAGGAGCCTCTGGTAGTGCAGGCCGGACTTCAGAGAGCGAGCCATGTGTCCGGAGGTGTGTCTCATGCTCCGTGCTGCTCTGATGGCCCTCTCCAGAGAGCTGTCCACGCAGCGCTTCTTGTCCAGCGACAGGGAGCGCCTCCTCCTCATCACCTCCCTGCGACCCCTGACCCCTGAGGACCTGCCTTGGCTGTTGCTAGGAGGCACGTAGAGGGGCGATGACGAGTACAACCTAAAGACAGGGTAAGAATGTAAAGTGCCAGAATGTATTAAATATTACATTTTATAGTAATTTGTGTACAAATACAACACATTGCTGTACTAGCAGGACATTACAGCATACAGTATGTGCGCTGAAAGAATTATGAAGACTTAACGTCACACAAATAAATGATTTAGCTACTATTTTTGTTATTAGATTTGTTATCTAAGAGCCTTCTCAAGCAGTTTAACCAACCATAGTTTATGATTTGCAGCTGAGAGGAGCTCTTGGATTTGTCTGTGCTTTAAACATTATACTTCATTTGGGCATTTCCTGCTACAGTACAACTGATGTGATGGTTAAAGCGTTTGTATGAGGGACGTCCATTTCACTTCACACAATCCAAACTATCTCTTTTAGTTTGTCAACTGCAGGTGAGTTTTTGCTAAGAGCTTTGTGTGTATGTTGAGAGGGCAGGTCACCTACAGGAGGGGGGGTGGGCACACTGGCAGGCACTGCAGCAGAGCAGGAGGAGCTGCAGCTGCAAAGTATCCGCTCCTCTGCGCTCTGTGGGGGGACTCGGCTGGTTGGCGGGTTGTGTGTGTGGGGGGGGCTGTGAACAACAGGGCAGGGCAACACTTCATATTATTAAACTCATTTCATTTACTGCAAACAGAACTGATGTGCTTCCTGAGCACAGTGACCAAGCAGAACAAAGGCTGCTGATACTCAAATGTAGATTGAACAAGTAATGGATTACATGTTCAGCCACACATGAGGGGGGTCACGAGATGACTGTTAACACCTCTCTAGTAGCTCTGGTAATGGTGGGTATGCACAGCTCTGTTCACATCCTCTCACCTGGCTCCGTGCTGCTGTAGGGCGCATGGCGTCCACAGAGAGGACAGAGACGACAGCCAGAGGAGTGAGGCTGCTCTCTGTCACCCCCAACTGGCACTGAGGAGTAAAACAAGCACGCATTAGTGAAGACCACTGCAGCATTGTTAAGAAATCAACAACACATTTAGGTGTTCTCTCCTTTGTCTGAACACAAAGGAAATCTAGTAAGAAGAAACGCGTAAAAGGAAAGAAAACAAAAAGGATGAAAGGAGCCTCCTCACCTTCAGATCGCCCTCGGGGACCATGTGACAGACACTGAGGACAAAGAGGAGCCCGCCCTCTGCAGTCAGGAACGTCTGCTGCTTCACACACACCAGGCTGCTGCCCTGCAACACACACACACACACACACACACACACACACACACACACACACACACACACACACACAACACACACACACACACACACACACACACACACACACACACACACACACACACACACACACACACACACACACACACACACACACACACACACACACACACACACACACACACACACACACACACACACACACACACACACACACACACACACACACACATTAACAGAACAGCTATGAATTCACAACTAGTCCTCCTTCTATGTATCTATCTATGTAAATTGAATCTGTAGTAGATGTAGACAGATGGTTCTCACTGGGCTGTGTTCTGCTGCCGACAGTATGCGTGTGTGAGCGGTGGCTGTCTGGAGCTGCAGTGGATGTTTGAGTGCACCTGGACACCAGAGTCTGAGGGGAGGAGGGCTCTGAACCTGTGGCTGGAAACAACAACATGACATGCATTCAATCCCAATCTGCTCTTTGTTCTTAGATGCATGTGCTTGCTTATGTATGTTTATAATCAAGCCTCACAGATGTTAGTTTTTGGTCTGTTCGAAGAAGGTGTTCTCTTCCTGGTTGTTCTCCGCAGTGTGAACTCCTCGTCCTCATCGACAGGCCGTGTGTTTATTCTCTCCCTGACATCACCCCGTCGCTCCCCCCGGCCTAAGCAATGGGAGAACACCACATTGAGAACAAGATGACATCCAAGCAAATCCATAGGTCAAAGCGTAAGCAGTGAAGTCCCTACTCAGTCACAACTGGGAAATAGAAACCAACCTGATTGAGTAGAGGTGTTGTGGTGAGCAGAAGGAGCCGCTCTCACAGGACTCTTATTCCTCAGACAGCTATCTAGGCTCTCCCTCATTCGGCGCACCTCCACCTGCAGCGTTTGGATTGCATCACTAAAAACACACACACAAGCAAATACTTTTAGAATCACATTCAATAATCTATGTGTAGTTTATGTAATTTTCACCACCACACGTATCCAAGGCCAAACAGGAAGTGCTGCACTGTAAAACTATTCCAGTTAACAGAGTGCTAGTCAGTATCTGTGCAGCTGTCAGTCCAAACACACACACGCTGTTAGAAATGACCATGCAGGAACAAACCATGCAGGACACAAGAGTACCTCCTAATATGCAACCACATTCAATGGCAGCATGTTCTGTAATGAAATACATACAATAATGTGATGACAGAGACATTAAGGATGCTGGGTAAATCTAGTGAACTTATACATTTCAGAAAAATATCTGAACATTTGATTCTTCTTATTCTTCAAATCATTTCTCTGCAGGGAGACATAAACCTGGCCGTGTTTACGCAGCACAGCTATCGCCATGGCAGCTGCTGCTACACACACTCACTTGCGATTCGCAGCCTGACTGGAGCTCAGTGCTCTGAGAGGATCGTCATGGTGACCCAGTGCACTAGCGAGGGAGAAGCTCGAGCTAGAGTTGATGGATTGTGTGAATCTGTGCTCAGACACAGTGAGAGCTGCTTGGACAGAGGAGGACCGCATGTTAGATACAGAGACAATGAAGAAAAGACAACAGTTAGAATAAAAAGGACATTAGCAACTATCTCAGTCAGTGGGCGAAACTTAGAGACTCACAGCTGTCACTCTCCGGTCCAAACTCACTGGTCCACTGTCGGCTCTGGTTTGTCCCGTCAGAGGGACGCAGCGCTCTGGGGAGCGGGAGAGGATGCGTCTCCTCTGCTCCGTTCTGCTTCTGCTCGACCTGGTCCTGTTGGGCTCCATCGCCGGTAGCAACAGTGGGGGAACCGGAGATGGTGCTGATACCGGGACCATCTGAGGAATCCTCTCCTGAGGCACTGACACACTAGAGGAATATTCAAGACAGAAAACACAAAATGCTTCATTAGCAATAGACTGTATAATATAGATACATTGATAATAAGCAGTGAGAATAAGGGCCGGGCATCAGTATGCTGTGTGTAACGGGGTGGGGAGTGGGGGATGGGCACATGAGGTGTGATTTATGGTGCAGTTAAAGTGTGTGGAGGCACAGAATGTACCGGAAGCCCTCACCTCTCGGAGGCCCTCTGGTGGACAGGACTGGCCGCTGCAGCAGGAGTCAGGCGGCTGCTCTCTGAACACACAAACCCACTGTCCGTCTCCGGGGAGATAATCCCATCCTGAGCAACACAACACAAAATGTTAGGCATCATTTGACGATACACATTTTAGATGTAGATGTGATATTGTTTTTCTTAATCAACACATTTTCCTTGTGGAAGGTGGGGATTGGAAACTGGTTGTTGTGGCCAGGGAAAGGACGTTTGGGGACCGTCTGATAAGCGGTGGAAAATGGATGGATGGATTTTAGTTTTGCTGAAGTAATGTTCTTTCGTTTTGTATGCAGTCTACAGTAATGTGATACTTACCTTCTAGACAGACATTTAGTGATGGAAATGATCTTGTAAAGAAATGTTAGTGGATTTAATATTTTTAGTGTATGATCTGTGAACAGGAGAGCACTGTCAATCAATATCAGAATGTCTGCCTACTCGCCACCTACCTTGACATTAATCTAACCTCTAACCATGCCATGGATGTAAGAACATGTTATTTCACCCTGTCAGATTTCAGAAGGAACTGACCTGAGAAAGCACTCTTCTGATCCCACTCAGGAGTATGGAGTTCCTCCTTTCCAACGCAGTGATCTCCCCAGACTGCTCAGACTGCTGCTGGGGGACTCTCCCACCTCTAGCGTTCTCCTGCTGCGGGGA
>NC_136910.1:52609366-52720418 GCF_949606895.1 Notothenia rossii
AAAAGCCTTAGCTTAAAAGTGTTAGTTTGAATGATGTCCTTTTTGTGTCACCCAGTGGACTTATCCCATCTGGATTTACTTCTTCCTGTCACTACTTTCATGTGGACTGTATTTTTTATACTCTTCGCTCTGTGAGGCAGGATATTTAAACATTCATGAATATCTGTCTGGTTTTGTAGGCAGCCACGTTAAAATATATATCAATCTTTTCCTGTTTGTCTTCAAATATACGCATCCCGATCCTGTGCCAAAAGACATCTGGACTCTGTCCTCAAGAGGATGTGGGCTGAAAAAGACTCAAACAAAGTTCAAATGATGTTCAGCCAGTGTTGAATTGGACACAACCAGTAACAGACATTTGCATAATTTTATATATTTTAAGATGAGGAATTCCATGTCTGCACTTTTAATATAAAAGCTTTCCAAAAGTGTGGATATGATGCAGGGTGAGAAGGGACATTTTTTTGTGTTAACCTATGGTACTAACTGTTTGGCAACTCTACTAGGTTTTGTAGTATTAGCTAATTGTTTTGGTTTAACAGCACATATAGTATACTGTGTGTATAAAGGCGTATTTGGGTCTCTTTGTAATTCATACAACTTCGACCACCATTTTACCCCACTGTAGTTAAATTTGAAGTTAGCTTGCAATGCTAACGCTCCGACTGTGTTTGTTAGTAGTATTTTGTTTCACCACAGAGTGTGGATTAGTAGCTGGAGAGTGGCCTCTACCAAGGAACCCTTGAGCAAGGCACCAAACCCTCATCTGACCAAGCAACACTTTATGATAAGTCCTGATGGTGCATGTGTAGATCTAGAGTTTGTTAGTTGTTAGTAAAACAATACATTTTCCCTCTGCGATCGATAAAGTATTACTGAAGTTCTTCTCTGATGAATCCTTGTTCTTCCCCCTCCTTCTTACTCTCGTCCTTTTTTCACAAAACCCATATTTTGAATGTGACACCAAACAACAGGCGGACAAAGTTTGCAACAAGCTGGTAAAAAAAGCAGCTGAAGACCAAATCAGAGTCACAAAACATTCATCAGCTTCTAGGGGCCAAAGTCCATCCACGCACTAAAATATCCACTTTTAAATTGAGTAATCGATTAATTTCTGGTCTGAAAGACTGAAAAAAATAATATAACGGGCCTCATAATTGTGAAATTGCAGGACAAGGATGTGGGTATGACCTTTCAAAAAAAACAACCTGACATTTGTTGTTATTCATTAAAGGTTGACATTCTGAAGGAGTGTGGTGGATACACAGAGCATGTGTTTCTCAGAGTTGTCAGCAGAATGGTTCGGGAGTGTTTGATAGTGATTCCCTCACAGAGCTGCCCAGACTCCTGCATCACGTCCTCCTGCGTCTCACAGCAGCTCCCTGGAGGACATATACATTAGTCTTTATTTGCAGTCTCCTTGTTTTGAGCATATGTATATTTTTCATCCTTTAGCTCCAGACATACACACACATCCACGTCAGAACACTTAAAGGTGACCTATCATGCAAAATGCACTTTTGTACGTCTTTTATACATGAATATGTGTCCCCGGTGTTCCAGGGAACTCACCAAGTGTCAGAAAACACAACCCTCTCTATTTTCCTCCAAACCCAAATCTCTTAAAAAGGGGCTGCAACAGATCTGATACAGACCGATTCAGATTTGAACACTTCTCTGACGTCACAGAAGTGGCGCTACAGCTATTGGGCCAACTCCATCAATCAGGAGGAGACAGCCACGGACATTGCCGTTCCAAAGCGCTGGAGACGCTGTAGTACATATACCAGGCCTGTAGATGGCGCTGTTCTCAAAGAATCAGCCCATGCAAAGACAGTGTTAAATTGAGAGAAATGAGGAATGGCTAAAATGCATGATCTGTTTCGTATTTTGAAAAATAAAAAGAATAAATATGCCTTATATAGGTATGGTCCTACACTATATTATTCAAATATAGCATGATAGGTCCACTTTAAGATGAATTATTCTAATGACTTCATACTCATACCTGCACACAGGGAGGATGTTTGCTGTACATCCTCTCCACGCTCGCACTCTTCATGAGAGGAAGGGAAATCATCACAACAACAATCACGTCTCACATGTTACGCTCTCCCTCTCCCTCTCGGTCTCTCACTCCACCTGATTGCTTATCTCCTAATTGCTTTTCTATGAGCGGATGAAATGTGTGTCGAAGATTCAAATGTATCAAATCTTTGGCAGTGTCGTCGTCCTCTAAATGTCTCATCACTCCCCTCTTGGGTTTAATTGCTTCACTGAGCATGGCTGCAGCAACCCCCCCCCCCCCCCCCCCCCCCACAGGGCGTATATAATTAAAACTATGAAATACAAAAAGAAACATTAGCAATTGTTAGAGTAGCAGGAGCACAGCTGAGCAGTCTGAGGGAAAACATTTGGGGTTTTATTCACTCTGAGGATATCTCAAAACAGAACTGGCGAAATGTGAAAGTAAATATTTGATGCAGCATTTTGGGGAAAATGAATACTAAGCTTTTCAAAATTGCTGCGTGGAGAAACAGACTCTGAACGACATTGTGTTTTAGTGTGTACTCGGAAACATGGCTACAGTTCAGGTGTTAGAAATGTGTTGTTTGCCAATAAAGTAAAAAAAAATGAAGCCTTGATCGTTTATCTTGCTTTCACAGAATGAGTTGACAAAGTAGTGAAAAATACATATAAACATGGAAGTGGAAAGAAACAGGAACTGAGGTGCATTTGCGTGGTGCCCTTCCCTCATACATGTATGTTTATGTCTGATTAAAGCATGTAACGTGTATTTCTGTTAGCTTGACATATCATTCTTCTTATTGTGAAAGAGTGCTTATACGCAGACAGGCAGGTAGCATCACTATAAAATATGTAGAATCACCAGGATGGCCGGCATCATCATCATCATCTTTAAATATATCACTATATGCTGATGATGCAACGGAGGTTACGGGTTTTATAATTCATATAGGAGTATCTTTATGTGTACAGTATATATAGGCATCTGTATCTACATTTGTTCATTTTTACATTTACAAATCCAGGCTTGTAAAGTCGAGCGTGGATCAGTCTTAGATGTGCGGTTGTCTCTCGGGTAGAAGCGAAAAAATCAATAATAATAATAATAATAATAATAATAAACTGACCAAAGGAAGAGGAAGTGCTACAAGGAGTTCCGTAAATCCACAAGGAGAAAAATAAAAGGTTTCACTACTTTCCATTTAGTGCATAAGGTCTCACAGTGCGGAGGTAACACGTTGAGGAGAATCCTGAACAAAGTCCACGGTAATGAAAAATCATATATCCAGACTGAAGGGCTCAGAGATCAGTCGGTTCCTTTGTGTTTGTTTAAAAGAGTTGTGCCATTTAAAACAATAGACAATTTCTTCCTGTCATGTTGTCTCCTCCTCCACTCAGCTATAGCGCCACGTTGAAATCGGTCACCAGGAAGTCCACGTAGTCCCTCTCTTTGGTTTTGAAGGCCTCTGCGATGAGGCGTGCGGCGTCCCTGTGCTCGCGGCCCCTCATGGTCGCCCCGTTCACCTCCAGGATCACCTGACCCACCTTCAGCTGCCCGCAGTTATGAGCTGAACCCCCCCTCTGAGAAAGAAAAGAGAGAGAGACAATGTGGATTTGAACAAAACAATGTTGGGAGAACTGATAATAAATATATTAACCTCATGTGAGAATGACTTGTTTGAACAGATTTGGTAACATTTGTCGGGAAATGAGTTTGTCTTAACAGCATATGTAGTCTCTGGGTACATCGGGCTCTGTTATTTCTATATATTTCATCACATTTGAGGAAAAAACGTTTCCTATGTGCCCAAAGACTAAAAGTAGTATGATACAAATTCCACTCCTAAGCAGTTTTAAAAATATTTTTCATTAAATATATACTGTATTTAATTAACACAATTTCCAAATGTTTTGGAAATCCAGGCTTTTTCACAGATGGACAGCGAGGTATATAGGACCCAAGTGCAGTAACCCCTAGAAATCAAACTCCTTTATTTGTGGAATAGGCCAAGGAAACAAAGTATAGCAAGGCAAAACATAAACTAGTTCAGAACCAAACATCCATCCAACAACGTCAAGACTCTCACAAGGACTGACAGAAAACCCAGCACCTAAATGCACACAAGACTAATCACTGAACACACAGTCCTTTTGTCCCGATGATGTTATTCTTTGATCCCTGAAATCAGTTTCTTCCTTAAGTGCAGGTGGATTTTTGTTCCAAAATGTAATACATTCCTTTATGGTGTCCTTGGTGTCGATAAAAATGGTATTGACAGACAGACAAACTTATTGCCTCGGTCCAAGGCTGTCGCCGGCACGGAGGGATAACAATGTTTCTTGAGCGAGGCAAAATACATCTGCTGTAACAACTAACACTTCAACACCAAATGTACAAAAGGGCAATATAATAATTAAGGCCAAGCATCCCTTCACAATCTGATGAATGAAGAAGACGGAACACAAAACATCTCCTTCCTTGTCTTGTAAAAGATATGAACACAATATCCAAATGTAAAGACATACAAATCTGATATAAGTAATGTAATAAAAAATGTGTGCCGTTTCTGAATGTCGTCTTTGTTTGACTGGAGAATATGCTAGTAGCTGATTCATGTTTAAAAATATAACTAATATTATATGTTTAAACCCCATTATGATGATTATTATTATTATTGTAATGTTCCACCTTTAAAAACATGAAATTGTTTGTATGGTGATAATAACAAATTTGTTTCTACTTTCTTTTTTGTCTATATTCCCATTTCTGTTTATTCCAGTCCTACGTGATTACCGTAGTTTGTTATACTGCCCTTGGTACAAATACAAATAATAACTCACTTTACTTTGGAGCCAACAGAATTTGTTAGATACCAGCAGGAGTCGGGGAAATGTAATCAAAAAAGCGGTAAGTGGTTGTTTGTACATCAGTTAGTGATTGATTGTTATCACCCATCAAAAAACTACAGCCCTGGTCCAAAGCCCACCTGTTTCTGGCTCAGGCCTCACAAGATGTTTTTAAAAGTCTGAGATCCTTACTTTTGTTCTGTTACACCCAAGAAAACTAGGTCCTCTCAGTATCTAAGCTAAACGTCATGCCATAAATGTCACAGGACATTACCATATGGAAATAGAGCCTTTGTTTAACAGAAAATCCCATTCACACATACATTAACACACACACACACACACACACACACACACACACACACACACACACACACACATACATTAACACACACACACACACACACACACACACACACACACACACACACACACACACACACACACACACACACACACACACACACACACACACACACACACACACACACACACACACACACACACACACACACACACACACACACACACACACACACACACACACACACACACACACACACACAGTGAAGGCTCAGCTGTGAATGTTTGCAGCTCTGTTCCTTTAGAAAGAAGTGTGTGCTTCAAACTAAATGAAATGTTTCCTCGTGACCGGCAGCACTCTCCTTTTGAAGCTACACACTCACACATTTCCTTCAAATCAAGAGAAACATTGTTATTGACAACCAAAGACATGCACAGAACAATTCACAAAGACTCAGTTCTTATTTCTTGAGGAAGTCTCAGCTCTTCGGCAGTGATATCTGAAGACTCTTAAAAGAACCAGTATATCAACACAAGGCATCAGCAAAACTTAAGAATGCCAGCAATTTCAGCATCTACAGTCTGCATTCCTGTGTGAAGTTAATCTAAAGCCTCTCTCTGCTCCGGAGAACTCACTCAAGTGGATCCTCAACATACACGTCTCTATCGCAAACCTGAATAAAGAGTGATATTTGTTCAACCCATCTGCTTCTTCTATACGGTCAAATCCACAGAGGACAGATATGGCTGACGGAGCAATGGCCGCGGTTCTTTCCCACTCATCGGACTGGTCTCTGCCCCTCCCCCTCTCATCATGGGCAACGTAAGATCACTCGCTAATGAAATGGATGAGCTAACGGCATTAGCCAGATGTCAGATGGATACCTGGAGTGTAGTTTAATGTGCTTTTGAGGAGACATGGCTGCACCTGGATATTTCTGAGGACGACGTTTCCATTGATGTCTGCCGGACTGTTTGGGTCGACCGTGATTGCATGATTCTCAGTGGCTAGGTCTTTTATGCACATTTTTAGTTCTGCTTCTTATGTTTATTAAAATATTTATTTTACCCTGAAATAGCAACCTAATCTCCCCCTGCGATAACTACTGTAAGGTATTCTGACTCTGATTCTGAAAAGTAAATCAGCAGCTTGTGAATTTATATTCACAGTGAAAACTGCTAAAAATCTGTTATTTTTCCCAAATTACTTTCATCACACATTCAATTTGGACCTCCCTGCTGTTCATGATTCACATCCTGTACCAGCATTACAGTCGGTGGCAATGCAAGAACAAGTGGGTTAAGTTAAGGCAAAATGTAATGTCATTTCTTTAGTCATTTCGAGCTTTGAGACACATCTGGCTGAGCGGATTCCACCTACTTCCCAAACACAAGAGCAACAAAAGAAGCCACCTTATTTTCAAGAGAAAAAGAGGATGTGGGCAGCTTCATCTTTTTCCCATTTGACTTTTTCCTCAGCCTTACTTAAAACCTGCTGTACTGTAGCTGATAAACACGCTGCACAAGCCTAGCAAGAGACAGCAGACAGGTCAAGCTAGCTGCTAACTGTTAAAGAAAGTAAAATATTTAGCAGCTAAAAGGCCTGATGTTTCACTAACATGAAAGCCACATCACCTTTTATTAAATATAATGTCAGAGTGCTGTTCTCTGTCTGCCTGTTTTGGAGTTCTCCTGCCATCAAATAGACATGAAAGGGCACTAATGCTGCTTTAATGGAAACACGGAATCTCAGGTTCAACATTCGTGTGATTTTAAAAGCACCAAGTTAGAAACATGGATTCCTTCCTGTCAGGTCCAGGTTCTTCTCCTCCTGACTGTGAATACTGAGCTCATTACGTAACAACAATTTAGTGACTGAAATACTACTGTTGGGTTTGAGCAACCAAGTTGACCAGCGATACTATTGCAAGGAGGAAGAAGTTGATGTACTTTATCTCTCAGAATCCACAAATCCATCATGCAGTTGAGCCACTCTTCTCAATCTGTAAGACATGATTGGTTAATGTCGACGCACATTGCAACTATGCCTGCTTCCAGTGGTGGAATGTAAACAACTACAATTACTCAAGTATTGTTAAAATACTTGAGTAATTGTAGTTGTGTAATGTAATGTAAGGCCTTCAAAAGGTCTTAAATATGACCAAAAAAATAAGAAAGGTCTTAAATATGATTTAGAAGGTCTTAAAAATGATCGGATTTGAAAGGTACTTCTGTGTTGCGATAGCGTCTAAATGTGTTTTGGGGAAAATGTACGGGCTGCAAAGTAACTAGTACGGTAATAGCCTTTCAGTTCCCCCCAACAATTTGTATTGAATTAAATCAACATGGAACCAGTAATCAATAACTTTGTTTCCCCCGGCCCCTTAATGGAGAACACCCAACTAGTAACCTAGCAACCAAGCTTCGGCTTGCAGCAGTCAGAAACTCATCTATCTTCGAATCTACTTACAAATGAATATGGGGAAGTGTCAGTTCAGCCGTATTTGGTTGGAAAACATCTAATTTAGTGCTTGGTTGAAACCTGTGGAGGGGAACGTGTTTGAAGCCCGCCGCACCATTTGCAAAATAAATAAGCGTTTGTTTTGCTAATGTAGCGTTAGCTAGTGGAGCGTTAGCTAGTGCAGCAGCTCCCGCAACAACACCGGGGGACCTCCTGGCGACGTTTGGGTCTAGGTCAACCCTAAGTGGAGGTGCTGTAGACGCTAAATACCGTAGCTAAACACTGAGTAATTGTAGTTGTGTAATGTAATGTAAGGCCTTCAAAAGGTCTTAAATATGACCAAAAAAATAAGAAAGGTCTTAAATATGATTTAGAAGGTCTTAAAAATGATCGGATTTGAAAGGTACTTCTGTGTTGCGATAGCGTCTAAATGTGTTTTGGGGAAAATGTACGGGCTGCAAAGTAACTAGTACGGTAATAGCCTTTCAGTTCCCCCCAACAATTTGTATTGAATTAAATCAACATGGAACCAGTAATCAATAACTTTGTTTCCCCCGGCCCCTTAATGGAGAACACCCAACTAGTAACCTAGCAACCAAGCTTCGGCTTGCAGCAGTCAGAAACTCATCTATCTTCGAATCTACTTACAAATGAATATGGGGAAGTGTCAGTTCAGCCGTATTTGGTTGGAAAACATCTAATTTAGTGCTTGGTTGAAACCAGTGGAGGGGAACGTGTTTGAAGCCCGCCGCACCATTTGCAAAAGAAATAAGCGTTTGTTTTGCTAATGTAGCGTTAGCTAGTGGAGCGTTAGCTAGTGCAGCAGCTCCCGCAACAACACCGGGGGACCTCCTGGCGACGTTTGGGTCTAGGTCAACCCTAAGTGGAGGTGCTGTAGACGCTAAATACCGTAGCTAAACACGAATCATACAACAGCAACAATGAAATAGTGTAGCCAATTTAATTGAAGGGGTAATTTCTCAAAATGTTCCCTGTGTGGTTTATTCAGCATTACAATAGCCCCACCTAAAATAATTTCCACCAGCCGCCACTGGTACTCAAGTAAAATTGTGAGATACTTGAACTGATGTCATTACATCCTCAAGTGCCTCAAGGTTTTAAACCACCAGATACACAGTTACTCAAAGCTATGCCTTCTGGGCAAGAAGTTAAAAAGAATATATAATTAAACCCGAGTAAACTCACATACAAGTTGCTTTGCATAGGAACCTTATGGGTTTGTAATGATTGTTCCAGGTATTAGTCAAACCCTCAGGTGTTCTGATAACAGATGGGGATGCGTCAAAAGGCTATGGTCACCTCAAAGGGAATTACCCCTATTATCTTTGTTTATGCTTAGATTGTAGCATCTTATTTTCTATAAATGTGTTTGCACAAATGAAAAAGAAAGTAGAACTTCTAATAACGCAGAATGAGCAACGACTGTAATCAAACGAATAAAATGTATTAAGAAAGAGAGATGGGTTACCCAACAAAAGAAGAGGTTTGCATGGAGTGGGCGCCCTGGGTTGGAGTTGAACCCCTGACCTTAACTTTGTTTCAGTTGGCAGTGTAATGGCTGCATCACAGACTCTCTTATTTACTGAGCCTGCAACAATTACCCCGAGTCGTCGTGGTGATAACGGGCTGTCGCTTCAGGAGCGATAATGGCACTGATAACGAGCGGCCGGCCGGCAGCAGCTCACTCATCTGCACTTCATCCTCAGCGGCCGTGATTGAGGTGACTTGAGGCGAGAACCCTCGTGCCCCGGAGAGAAAGAAAAGCAGAATCTAGAAGTCTGCAGTGCCACAACTCCACTCTGCTTCTGTTTCGCAGAGAAACGATATTCTAGAGTGCGTTTGATCTGTCCCTGGGATAGCACGCTCATCAGGAAGCCAGACACAATATAACAGGTTATTTCAAAGCAAATGTATCCTTCTGATGCTTGGGTCTGATTGAGGGGCGTATTGCGATAGTGTGCCTTGCTCAAGGGTCTAATAACATTGAGTTAGCTTTCCCCAGGTGACAGAGCAAAGTTTTGATGCATCACTTTTCCATCTTGGAAAGTTAACGTGGAAACAAGTATTCCTTTTTCTGTATGGTGTGACCTTGAGGCTACTTTGTTATGAATGTCTCCAAATGACTGCAGCCATACGGTGTTATTGTTGAGGGAAGCAGCGGCGGTGTCATGTGGCTCCTGGCTCTGTCTCGCTTCTGATTGATAGGGTTATTATCTCAATAAACCAAAGTTTGGATAAATATATTCAATTGCAAAAATGGGAAGCTGTAATAAGAGACCAGTCAATATTTTAAACCTGATTACATTTCCAATCTACTTGTTTAAATGAGCTCTGTTAAAACGAGCTCATTTAACCTCCTCACACCCATCGCACCAATTTCCTCCGCTATTATTCATCGCAATCAGCTGCCTTTTTATTTTCATTAGACTCTCGGCTCGAGTATCTGAGGTTTAGAGGAATTGGTAATGGGTTGAGCCTTTTTAGTGGCTTCATCTCTTGAGTGGTCATTTCTTGCTGTGTGTGGTTGGGTCATTGTTAATACTGCGATGAAGTGAGGGTTCATGACTAGAATTCCTATGAATGTACAGACATCTGAAGCGCTGGCATTCTTGAGAAGTGCTTTTTTACCTTTAATAGTTTATTATTTTATTGGGTTAAAAAGGATGTTATTATCTGGAAAATAGGAACGTTGTGATAGTTATCACTTTCGTAGTGCATGATGGTACAATGGTGGAAAACATCGATTCAATCTAAAACTGCTTGTATTATACTATTATTAAACAACCATTTTCATCTTCTATACGTTTATGTTATTCCTCTTAGCATAGAGCCCTTGCTTTGTAATCTCTGAGTGAACAGAGCTAAGAAACAGATAAAAGGACAAACAATAATGAAGCAAAGACCCATCTCTGATATGAAATACAAATAGATGTGTTCCCAAACGTCCCAAACACTTTCATTAGGAGAAACTGCTGCACTTGAAAAAATTACGAAAATATATAAAATCACATACGTGCCAAAACACATGCAAATGAAGAAACCAACTTGACTACACATACGCAACATTTACTAAAAGCGCCGCGTAAACAAAATGCTGGAAATATAATTGAAGTGTTTCGGGGCTTTTTAATGCGTCAATTAAAAAACAAGATAACCCTAAATCCCATCTTCCTGCATTTGTTTAGGGATTTGTATCTCACATTAAAAACACATCTGTTTCCTTGGTCCCAATGCATCACCACCTACACACCAATCAAATGCCCAAATATGGCATCCATCAACAACACCACCTGACCTCCTCTTCCTCATTTGCACAAACCCTCCTCCTCTCCTTATTAACACACTTCTTTTGTATCCTTCACTCACACTCGCCGCCCTCTTTTCTCAGTGCACCCTTTGATTTTGAATGTGCTCATTTCCAATCCTTTTATCCCTCCCTTGGCAATCAGCTACCCTTTTTTTATTCCAATCACCACCCCTGAGGGAGGCTGGGTTGAGACACGGCTTTGAACGGGGTTCGGACTGCAGTCTGTGGCTGCTCGCTGCACTGATCTTCAAATTGAAACTCCGAGCTAATGCAGGGCTTTGTTGACTTGCACATTACTCTGGCAGACAGATATGCACATCCAGTCACAGTAATAGCTTTCCGAGGTGCCTTATTGTCAATATTTGAATCTCAAATCTGGATTTACAAAAGTTTTTCATGCGGAAATGCAAATGTGTCTTGCTCAACCCAACATGAAGATATCTGAGCTGAGCCGTATCATAACCTGTGATAATGCACCATAGGTCTTAATTCTGTCTTTATTCCTCAACTTCAACGTTTCACTAACTGCCTTATACTGAGAAGGGAATCGCAGGGAATTGAGTCTCAAGGCAGTTAAGCGTTCTCATGAACACCGTCAATGTCACAATCCCCAACGAGGACTCAATTAGCAGGAATCTCATTGTGAGTTCAGCTGCAGTGTGAATCCATTTCAATCCTTAAAGGGCATCAAATCCCAGCTGGCAGGTGGGCGCATGATACCATCACAGAGAATCAAAGAAGAAGGCACCCAGGATATAATAAACACAGCTAATAATAAGGAGAACATTCACCAAAACTGAGTCGGCTGATTTTTCAAAAGTATACAGAGTTAACGGTTGTGCTTTATTGCATATGGCACCGATTTTGGAAAGTGTGTGAGTGTTTCCCCACACACATTTAAGATCCCCAGCTCCTATAAAAAGTGTATAATAAAGTGAGTTGCCAAATACAGATTATCCCACGGCCATTACATGACAAAACCATGCCTTCTATTACATGAGCCTTTTTCAATCTGGAGCTCTGGCAGCAAAATTACTGTTTTTATTATTTCCCATCAGATTGAGACATTTTATCACGTTTGCCCTTTCGGCCAAATACATATTTAATTGGTTTCCTGCATAACAATACAAATGCATCAAAATGAATGTTGTTAAAAAAAAAATTGTTTACACATTCCAGAATGCAGAAAAAAGGTTATCACCTTAGCAACAAGTATACAGCAAAAAGGTTCATTTGTGTGGCATTTCGTAAATAAATCGCCATTTAAAGGGCAACAATTCGACAAAAGGAATGTATATCGTGTGTATGATGAGGACTAATGTTGTTGAAAGATTTAACAAAGTGAAAGTGAAAATTAAAATGTAAATATGAAATCTGTATGGCAGACACATAAGTCCTTTACTTCATAGCAACATATATATGTGAATCAAAGTGAAGGTACACGTGTATTATTTCATATTAAATCATTATTGTATACATTGTTTTGTGTTGTTCCTCACTCACCTGTATTGTGACTATTCGTGGAATGGGCTGGCGCGTGTTGGCTCCGCCTTCAATGGCGATCCCCAGAGTGCTGGCGCTCTTTGCCACCCTCACCAGGGAGGAGGTGGGCTCCAACAGCCCCGGCTACATCAAGGGAGGGAGAGGAGCACAGGTTAAATCAGAAGAACATCATTAATGCGTATTTATAAAATACCTCTCTATGTCTGCTTCCCCTTCCTGCCTCTATGCATACATGTATGGTCCTTCTTTTGTTCTTTAGAACATCCATAACATTCACCTGTTTGTAACTTACAAATGATGGATCACTTGTAGACTCTTATGGCACTACTTGTATTCTATTGTATTGTATTGACTTGCACTGTTGGAGGAGCCTGGGACCTAAGATTTTCATCGACATAACTTCACTGTAGCTATGTACGAATGACAATAAAAGCCTTGAATCTTGATGATACAGTTATGAGCTTCCTTCTGAGCAAACACACTCAAGGAACTTCTCAATGTGTTTACACATTCATAAAGACCTCTTCTCTAAAAGTATGTACATATTTAATCCTGGTGACCAGTCCATGAACGAGCAATCATGTTGTACAGTTTCACAAGTCAAAGGACATAAGAAATAACCATATAAAAATGAATATATATTACGTATTCACTATCGTAAAGCTTCTCTTACACTGGCCTCTGTAACCCAATGGGGAGAATCTTTTTCCTTGAGGGGTTTCTTTCATCTGTATGTTAATTTGAAACACGCTACTTGGATTCTATGTCCATATAGTAAGGGAAATAGCAATGGTGTCCAGCTGGTGAAGAGGCATATCATTTTACTGCAGCATTCCCGGTTCAATTCCAGCTCAGGACCTCAATTCTCCCCTCTCTCCGCACTCCATTCTTTCTGTTAATAACAAATAACTGCAAACTTTGCTTTCTGGCTTTTAATACTAGTTGAACATTACATTTGTATATGTGTTTTTTTCATTTTTGTTAATATATATAGTGGGGCAAAAAAGTATTTAGTCAGCCACCAATTGTGCAAGTTCTCCCACTTAAAAAGATGAGAGGCCTGTAATTTTCATCCTATACCTCAACTATGAGAGACAGAATGAGAAAAAAAAATCCAGAAAATCACATTGTCTGATTTTTAAAGAATTTATTTGTAAATTATGGTGGAAAATAAGTATTTGGTCAATAACAAAAGTTCATCTCAATACTTTGTTATATACCCTTTGTTGGCAATGACAGAGGTCAAACGTTTTCTGTAAGTCTTCACAAGGTTTTCACACACTGTTGCTGGTATTTTGGCCCATTCCTCCATGCAGATCTCCTCTAGAGCAGTGATGTTTTGGGGCTGTCGCTGGGCAACACGGACTTTCAACTCCCTCCAAAGATTTTCTATGGGGTTGAGATCTGGAGGCTGGCTAGGCCACTCCAGGACCTTGAAATGCTTCTTACGAAGCCACTCCTTCGTTGCCCGGGTGGCGTGTTTGGGATCATTGTCATGCTGAAAGACCCAGCCACGTTTCATCTTCAATGCCCTTGCTGATGGAAGGAGGTTGTCACTCAAAATCTCACGATACATGGCCCCATTCATTCTTTCCTTTACACGGATCAGTCGTCCTGGTCCCTTTGCATAAAAACAGCCCCAAAGCATGATGTTTCCACCCCCATGTTTCACAGTAGGTATGGTGTTCTTTGGATGCAACTCAGCATTCTTTCTCCTCCAAACACATCTAGTTGAGTTTTTACCAAAAAGTTCTATTTTGGTTTCATCTGACCATATGACATTCTCCCAATCCTCTTCTGGATCATCTAAATGCTCTCTAGCAAACTTCAGATGGGCCTGGACATGTACTGGCTTAAGCAGGGGGACACGTCTGGCACTGCAGGATTTGAGTCCCTGGCGGCGTAGTGTGTTACTGATGGTAGCCTTTGTTACTTTGGTCCCAGCTCTCTGCAGGTCATTGACTAGGTCCCCCCGTGTGGTTCTGGGATTTTTGCTCACCGTTCTTGTGATCATTTTGACCCCACGGGGTGAGATCTTGCGTGGAGCCCCAGATCGAGGGAGATTATCAGTGGTCTTGTATGTCTTCCATTTTCTAATAATTGCTCCCACAGTTGATTTCTTCACACCAAGCTGCTTACCTATTGCAGATTCAGTCTTCCCAGCCTGGTGCAGGTCTACAATTTTGTTTCTGGTGTCCTTTGACAGCTCTTTGGTCTTAGCCATAGTGGTGTTTGGAGTGTGACTGTTTGAGGTTGTGGACAGGTGTCTTTTATACTGATAACGAGTTCAAACAGGTGCCATTAATACAGTTAACAAGTGGAGGACAGAGGAGGCTCTTAAAGAAGAAGTTACAGGTCTGTGAGAGCCAGACATCTTGTTTGTTTGTAGGTGACCAAATACAGATTTTACCGAGGAATTTACCAATTAATTCATTAAAAATCCTACAATGTGATTTCCTGGATTCTTTCCCCCCATTCTGTCTCTCATAGTTGAAGTGTACCTAGGAAGAAAAGTTACAGGCCTCTCTCATCTTTTTAAGTGGGAGAACTTGCACAATTGGTGGCTGACTAAATACTTTTTTGCCCCACTGTATGTGATTCTAGTTATTGTGCTTTTTATAATGTTTTTAATTATTGCTTTATTATTGTACTCCCATTGTGTTATTTAATATTGAAGTTATTGCCTGTACAGCACTTTGGTCAACTGAAGGTTGTTTTAAATGTGCTATATAAATAAATAAAGATTGAGATTTCCATCAAACGCCAATTTATCATAGAATATGGACATCAAATCTGTGAATCAATGTTTTTGCTTACTGCTTAATGAAACAAACTCCTGATGTGTTTTGAAGGCTGGAATAGGAATGAGTGGACTATAAAAAGCTTTAAACAATTGCCCTCTAAAGTTAATTCAGTTTTCTCAGGAGCAAAAAGAAAGTAAGTGCTTTGCTCCTCTGCAATAACATCCAACTTGCCTGGTACAAAGTAGATTCAGCCGTCACATCTCCTGCCTAACGATTCTAATCTAAAACAGATATTGAATCGACCGGCCCTCTCCTCATAAAGCAGGGTGTCAAACTACATTTCTTCGCGGGCCACATCAGCATTGTGGGTGCACTCAAAGGGCCGGTTTTAACTTTAAGACTATATATCAAAATACATATATAAATATTTAATATATATAAAATAATGTATTATATGACATTATTGCCTCTGCATTGGATTATTATCGGATAGGGTAATAACTTCATAATTAACTACGTCTGAAAGCAGAAGTCTAGGGCAAATCATTGCAAGTCTCTTCACTGAGAATGTTATAAAATGATTTTAAAAAAAATATAATTCTGAGAAAAAGGCAGATTCTAAGAAAAAATGAATATTTTGAACAAAATAAGTCAAATTCTGAGAAAAAAACTTGTTCTGAGAAAAAAAGTCAAATTCTGAGAAAAAAGTCAAATTTGAGATGCATTGTGGGACATGTAGTTTATGGGCAACGTGCTTCTGTAAATCAGCATGTAACCGTATAATAAACATATTATATTCTTTGCAAGCTCTTGAGGGGCCGCATTAAATGAAGTCGCGGGCCGGATTTGGCCCCCGGGCCTTGAGTTTGAGACCCCTGTCATAAAGCATTAGGCTACGTCCATCCTTACTTGTTATTTCTCCCATCAATCAATAAGAAGCAGAGAGCACTTGTCATAACAATACACAGCAGTGAGCGGTGAAATAAATGATGGAATGAATGAATGAATGGCATGAATGAGGAATAAACAAATGAGTGAAACAAAGGAAACTGTGTGAGCAAAACAGGGAGGAGAGAAGAGATCACAGTTAGAGTTTGAGATAAAGCACATCAGTTTATCAACGATGGTTTGTTTTTCAGCACACACACATTCCTATACTTGCAAGGGTCCATACAGTAACTCATAACTTTATCCCTTTAAATAGAAATAATTCTTACTTTAAAATATGGCTTAAAGAGGCCCTTCAAACCTTTTCCGGTTTACACAAATTGTGTCACTTTCCAAATGTGCCGCACTTCCTAAAACTCACAGAAATGGTTCCTCACAAGACAGAACTATGACAGCACACACACCTAACTAAACTAAATACATTTCCCATTCCTCAGAGTTTAACAATGAATCCACTCATCCATCCATGTTTGTCTCACAGCTGTTCTGAATCGCCCCCTCACCGGTTTGGAGGGGTGGTCCCCCCCGCCCCCCTGGGTGTCCCGGGGGTGGCGTGTGTGTGAGAAGTGGGTACTGCTGTCTTTGCTGATGTGTCCTGACTCAGCTATGTCCACCCCGCTGTCCTCACTGAGGGTCTGGCCGCTGTCTGACAGCTGAGACAGAGCGCCACCTGAGGGTGAACAGCACATGGGACGTGAGGATGGGAAAACAACACATCGTCTATTGTGGGGATTTCATTTTAATATATAAAAGCAATACTATATTTTATTGTTTTAAACTTGATTCAACTTTCAGAGCGCTCTTCAGTTTAGTAGAACTGCTAAAAAGAATCAAATTTGGAAATATATCAGATTTGAAGATGTAGTGACGTTTTGCATAGAGTTGCTATGATACACATTTTTCTGGGTAATGCTAATTTCAGTGCATTTATCCCAAATAAATACATATTTGGAGAGATAGTACATGGTATTTACAGTATACACATATCATACATAATAATTACATAAGGTGGCGAGAAACGGTGAGCAATAATTCGATTTGTAAATGTTGCAAAGACTATATTTGTATCTACAAGAACAGTCAATGCATACTGAATATGGAGCCCAAATGTAAAGTCATTGTTAGTTGCATCCACACTTGTGCATGTTATTATTTAAAAGATAAAAATGACATATGTATATTGGACGTCCGGAGCTCCACTATATGTCCCTCACCTCGAGTTTGGGGAAGGGGCCGCACCTCGTTGACGTCGGGCTCTGCGTTGGGCCTGTGAACCTCCACCGTAACAAACTGCTGCTTAGAGCCCGGCGAGGAGGGGGGGGCTTTGGACATGGACACTGGTTTAAAAGGAAGAGAAGGGGGTGGAGGAGGGGCAGGGAGTGGAGGTGGAGGTGGAGGTGAAGGGGACGGGGCAGCGGGTCTGGTGCCCCTGCTGGGGGACAGGACCCTGGGGAAAGGGCCAATGTTGTGCTGTGTGAGCTTAGACAGCTGAGCAGCATCTATCTGTTCTCTCCTGGAAGGTACCGTGGTTTCTCTCTTTTTAATGACCGCGTAGTCCCGGGAGGGGTCCCTGGGGTGCTCCCGTTTGTGCAGTGAGGGTAAGGCGGGGGCGTGTCCTGGCTCTCTGCTGCGCTGGTGATTGGACGGGGCTGTGAAGTACAGGCCTGATTGGGAGGATTCGGACGAGGGGCTTTTGTTGACCGGATCTCGTCTAGTTGGCCGCCTCTGCACCCCTGGTGGGGGCGGAGGCTTGAAGGAGGGGGGGGATTCAGCTGGGGTGGACTGTACGTCGTCCTGAAGTGAGAGGATATATTCATCATTGATTAAGGGTGCATGTATCAAGGCAATATATCCGGCAGAACAAAACATGACCTTACTGTTTAATCAACATTTAATCCGGACAAACTGTTTTTTTTTACTTGCATATTTTTTAGAATGTTTTTCAAATGTAAGACTCACTTTCTATGAAATGTAAAGGTATTATTTCTTCTTCATTTTATTTGTATGTAGAAAAATATCTGCCAGGTTGCTTTGTAACTTACCAGTAGTTGTTTCTAATTATTGTTTTGTTTCGCCAGGTTTTGATAAGTATGTGTACGTTTGTTTATTTGAATGACTGTATATTTACACATGTATCTCTCTATTTATTTATAGAAGGACCATGCATACAAAAACATTAATCTCAGCAAAGAGAAGAGATGTAATAATATATGTAATGTTCATTTACAAGCACATTTTAAACACAGTGTTCCTTAAACCAATTTGAACTAAAATCTAAATCAACTATGGGACAAAAAACAGTCATGTACAGAGCCATGCTCAGCTGGAACTCTTTACCGGTCCACATCATTCAGGAAAATTCTCAAGTACATTTCAAAAGGTTGCTAAAAAATGATTTATGTATTATAAAGTAAATTTGAACTGCGTCTGTGGCTATGTATGCATACATGTATATTATTATGTACACTTATTTGTATTTAATTTAGTTTGGCCTTAGGATGGCGATAATTGGATGACCATTTTAGTTTTCACTTCATACAGTACTGTAAATTGCATGAAATGATGAGCTGTTTTGTTTTGTTTTAATTTAGTTGTATGTATGTTTATGTATGTTTTGTGTGTGCGAGGACCCCAGGAAGAATAGCCAATGCTCATGCTAGTGCTAATGGGGAACCTAATAAAGACATAAAGACATAACTCAAACAATTGCATTAGACACCTGTTGAACCCTTTCAGTTTCAGTGAAAATAACAGCCGTCTAGACTCTAGAGGAACATTAACACATCCAAACCATGTAGAAAACGTTGCTGCTCCACCGGGACCCTGTATTAAAATGTAAAAATGCTTGAACAAAAACTGAAGATGGACACTGAGACAGAGTGGTTCACAAAAATATGGACTGAGACATAAAATGAGTGTAAAAGAAAGATTGCAAAATTAAAAGGAAGTTATGATTTGAGCGGCAGGTAGCCTTGGACGACTGCAGAGTAAAAGCATTCTTCCTGATCTCCCTCTCATCTCTTTCTGTTCAGAAGAAACTGAGCCTCAGATATCTCTTGTTGCTTTGGAAAGTGCAGACCTTTTTCTTTTACCCTGACCATAACCACCTCCTTCTTGAAAGTATGGAGAAGGGTGGGAGGATAATTGGACATGCCAGGTGGCCGATCCTCTTTCCAACCAACAACACAAAATGAAAGTGGAAAGGCTTCACCAACACTTACTTTCAAAAAGCACCGCCATCAGTCCCTATCTCAATACCTCCCTTTAATATTTTGTTTGAATTTTTTCCCCTGTGTGGAATCCATCTTTATCACACCAGAGCTGTGCCTGCCGGGCTCACCAGAGAGATGTCGGCCAGAAGCGTGTTCAGACTCTCCGGGGGATCCGCCTTATTACTGTCCACCGCGCTGTCGTTCTGAGAGACAAAGATGGAGTAAGAGGGACGCGAGGTGAAAGAGAGCAGGAAACAGAGAGGTTGAGGGGAGAAGAGAGGGATGAAAGTCAGAGGGATGCTAAACACAGATGTGTGTTTACCCCACAACTGATACTAAATTAGATTTGGTGGATGTTCCATGTTTCCTACAAAAAAGGAAAGATGTCAATTAGGGCTGCTCGATTATGGCAAAAATCATAATCTCGATTATTTGGGTCAATAATTGTAATTGCGATTATTAAATGCGATTATTCATTGACTTTGAAAACATCAATTTATTGGAGAATTTTTTTTTGAACAGTATATTTTTAACAATTGATTACCCTGAACGTTAAGTATAATTCAACTGAAAACCCCCCAAAAATATATAGATATAAAAAAAAGAAAAAAAAAAAGAATAAAAAAAAAAGAAGAAATTATCGTTTTATTTCGATTACGTTGTTTTCGTAATCTTTGCAAGCCATAATCGTAATCGCCATTAAAATACGAATAATTGAGCAGCCCTAATGTCAGTGTCAATAGAGTCAAATCTTGAAATGAATAGGGAAAGAAAGCAATTAAGATAGGCACACACACCCACACACAGATCATGTCTTCTAGCTAAGCAAAACACACATGCCGGGAAAATCTTTAAAGGACCATCAGCTGAGTTCAAAGCTGGATTTGGAGGCTCAATCCCAGTGGCGTGGGGGAGAGGAGGTCATTTGCAGCAGATCTGTGAATGATTTCAGGGAAACGCTGAACTTCATTTAACTCTGCCTCTAAACCAAAACAAAAGCCCCAGCAATTCAGCTTAATCATCGACTTTCCACATGCGCAGACGCTGCTCTGCACTGTAAGCAGTCAGGCCACGCTGTGTTTGTTCGTGTGTGATCATGTTCATCTGTAGCTAACATCCATCAAGAAAGTGTGTGTGTGTGTGTGTGTGTGTGTGTGTGTGTGTGTGTGTGTGTGTGTGTGTGTGTGTGTGTGTGTGTGTGTGTGTGTGTGTGTGTGTGTGTGTGTGTGTGTGATTGTGGGAGCATGTGTATCTGAGAGTACCCAATAATCATCTCAGGTAATTCTGCAGAACAGGATTAATATCCAATGTCAACATGCCGTGCAAACGCAGTGAGCAGTGTGGTGTGTATGTGTTATGGTGGGAAAACAGTGTGGAGGCTGACTGTAATTGGTTGGTTTGACTTCTGGGGTAAGAATCAGATCGGCTTCTGGGGGGAAAATATTTTCTCTTTACAAATTAGTGTAGTAGAATAAAGCCAATTTTGTATCGGTGACAATTCATGACGTCACAATTTTTGCTGGCTCTCCTTTAAGCCCCTGTCACACTGTCCCGAAATTGACACCCTATGGACACACGATTAAGGAAATGTTCAAATTCGGCTCTGATCCTAACAACATCGGGCCATTCGTGAGGGCATCTTAAGCCATCGTATGACCGCCGGTGGAGTTTCTCAGGCTCCGGCAGCAACTTCGGGAGCGGCAACTTCGTAAGGCACTCGTGAGGGCATCTTGTCAAATCGTGAGGGCATCTTGTTATCATTGGTGCCATCGGGCATTCACTCTGATCGGGGCGAATGCCCGATGGCACCGATGATAACAAGATGCTCTCACGATGCTCTCACGATGCTCTCACGATGCTCTCACGATGCTCTCACGATGGCCTTACGAAGGGCAAAATTGATACACAAATTCAACACGAAAATGAACCTTCGCAAGGTCCTTCGGCAATTTTTTGGCATGCCAAAAACTTTCTCACCGCTCACGAAATTGCTGCCGGAGCCTGAGAAACTCCAATGGCGGTCATACGATGGCTTAAGATGCCCTCAAGAATGTCCCGATGTTGTTACGATCAGAGCTGAATTTGAACATTTCCTTTATCGTGTGTCCATCGGGTTGTTTTATTGCACAACAAAATCATGTAAACATATTATGTAAATAACCCAATTTGTGTTCTGTGAAACTGAAAAGGATATAATATATTATTTTGAAGGCGAGTTGACAGGAAGTTGTTGTTGCTATGGAAACAACATTACGGAGCAAACTTCAGAGAAAATATCAGTACAGTATCATAGTACATAATCGTTTTTGTTACCTTCGTTGCAGTTGTATGTCTTAAATGTAATGTAAATGTTGCCTTCGTGTGTGGTTCGGGGCCATCTTTGTGCGAAATTCACAATTCCATATTCGTGTGTCCATCGGGTGTCAATTTCAGGACAGTGTGACAGGGCTTTATGGGGCGCATGTGTTATATAGATTTGTTTGCATGTAAATGGTATGCAAAGGCTAAAATCCTAAAATTCCCTTCAGAAGCAGTCTCTCTCCCACACACTACACCCCCTGCCTGTGTTTTTCTCTCAGCTGTTAACCAATCACAACAGAGCCGGCCAACTAACCAATCAAAGCAGACTGGGCCCTGGTTTCAGACATAGTGTGAAAAGAAGTATGAGGAAACTAAAGATCTTTTGAGCATGAACACATTTTAACATTTAGAGCCACCAAATGCAAATATCCTGAGTATAAGCAATTAAGGGCCCCATTACAAATGTGACAATGTCTGAGATGTGCTTTGTGACACTTTCTCTGCAAAGGTTGATGTGGTTGACAATAACTAATTCTACATTCTCTCAGCAGGAATTTAAGGCACCATGATCACTTATCTTATCTTAAAGACAAACGATGATTTACTTTACACGTAGGCTGATCTTGTAGCTCTGATTTATTTTAGATCTGAAGCAGCAAATCACTGAAGAAGACAGCACCACAGATGTTAAACTGCAACAGTGGAAACAATCATGATTACAAACCCTACAAATCTTCCCACAGACGCCTGATTACCTCCGCCATGGAAGTTATGTGTTTGCTTCGGTTCGTTCTCAGCAGAACAGAAAAAACGGCTGGCCTCGTTTTTCAAAAACTTGGGTAAGGGTGAAGCATGGTCCAAGGAACCCATTACGTTTTGAGCAAATCCAAAGTAAATCATTTATCAGGTTTACAATAGGAGATAGTGGAAGAAAGGCTTTGTACCACCTGCTGCCGCACATAGCTAGGTCTGGGCAAGGCCATGTTTAGATCACGGGGCAACTTCTGGGAAATTCAGCAATAAAGAGTTGCCCTTCTCTTGGCCCTGATCTCTGTATGTAGCACACAGCATGCAGAGAACAATGTGTCGACATCTGAATGCAACTACTCAAGCTGAAGAGTCTGCTTTTATACAGTTTTAATGATACATGCTCAGTCCTGAGAAAGTGACCCAAGCCTTTGTCAAAGGCAAATAGACCCATGACCAATCTGCAGTCTATTGGCAATGCTTTCAAAACATTATTATTTATACAACAATAAACCATTCTGTTCTCTCTATAATCATAATTTTAATAATGTCCCTATTTGGGATCATTTATATTCTAATGGGGGAGTGCCTTTGACTTGCTCCATGCAAAAATAAGTCAGATTGTATAGAAGTCTATGGAAAAAATTGACTTAACCTTCACTTCATTTATGATCTAAATTCACATGTTCCTGATGAGTTGATGGTCTTAATAGCTAGTTTAAAGTTATACAGCATGAATACATGGATGCTTTCACTAATCTCAGACTCATGATACATTTTTTTCTTTAGGCTTTTAATAAGCATATAAGATGCCTAAATGTAAAAATATCTTAACCATTTACATATTTGGAGGAACATTTTAATTGAATATTAAATAACGTTTTATTTTTGTTGAATCCTAAAGCAACGATGTGTTTGTCCAGCAAGCTGCAACTGTGTTTTTGTATGTTAGTTTGTGTTTTTGTGTAAGTGTGTGTGCAGCTTCATTGGTATGCAGGTTGACTGTATACCTGGTTTTGAGCGTGGTTCAGAAATCCAGTGTCGATATCTCCCTCCCAAACCCACAAAGCTCTCTAATCTGCTTTACGCTGCTGTGGAAGCAGTCACCCAGGGACCAAAATGACAAAAATAGACACACAAAGACACATGGATAGAATAAAGAACAACACACACAAACACACACACTCCCACATATGTAAAGTCCCTTCTCTGAGGGGGAAGCAGAAAAGTAAAAAACAAAACATCAATGGAATCTCAAAGAAAGGGACTGTTTGGAGGGAACATCTGCAGTCAACAGCATATCTCTGCTGTCAACATAGATACAGTGTGTTTGTGTGTGGTTACCTGGGTTCAAGTGATCTTTTTAATCCATAACATAACACTTGCTTCCACTTTTACATAACCATATTCAAAACTACCTACCAACATATTAGTTTGAAAGTTGTTGGCACATGTGTAACTGACAATAGTTTACTCATAGTATGTACAATATAGTAGGCGCATCACGGGCTGATTAGGAGTTAATGGGCCCCTCGGATCGAATATGCAAAAAGACCCACCAGTTTTACATAACGTGAATCTTTTTATACGCATCTCTGGGTGATACATACTTTTTTTGCCTCTTTATGTGTCTTGTAGTAGTTTGTGTATTTAAGTAGTTATTTTATGTCCCATGTAATTCTTGGTACTTTTGAGTATCTTTGAGTGGCTGTTTAAAAGATGGGTCATCAATCGGGTTGGTCGGACAAGAGCATATGTTGAAGTAATGCAATGCAATGTGTCTATGTGCGTGTTTCATGCACAATAACCCTCAACAGTAATAACTCATTAATTGAAAATATCACTTCTAAATATTCCTTGAAACAATCTTTCCTTGAATTCTCATGTGTGGATTGGATCCAATCCACACATGAGAACTCTAGTCTACCTGCACATTATCAACAGAGCCTATTAGGATTGTGGAGAGACACAACACTTTCTTTAAAAGCACTACAGGTAATGTCCAAATCAAGGTAGCGAAGAGAAAAACAAGAAAGAAACACTGCAAAGAAATTCACTGCAAAACCACACACACCGAGGTAAGGGTCAGAGTGTGCCTGCTACACAAAGGACTCTACTCCTTATTTATCGTGTTTCCTGTACGTGTGTGTTGCAAAAGCATTCATCACTTTCAGCAACGACTCCTACCTCCATCATATCTATCAGCCAGAGCAGCCTTTCCTACAGAAGGGGAGAGGGGAGGTTTGTTGGGTGAGAATGTAGGAGTAAGGGGTTTTTTTGAAGTGAAGAAAAAATACAAAATATCAACCCAAAGCATCTCAGCATGAAGGCATTGAAACGTGTCATTGTTCAGCCTGACAAAGTCCACATCAGATGAGGATCTTTTCTGCATCAGAATCGGTTAGAATCCATTGAGATATATCACACTACCCTTTTTCTCTCTTTCACACACTCAGGCACTAACCCAGAAATAAATAAATCATACCAAACTGAACTGTTGCTGCAAAATGAAAATAGTAGAGAAATAGCATCCCATGGAATATTTCCTAAGCACAGAGAGCTACAAAGAGCTACCAGTTTATCCTGAAAATATCCAGATGTTATGTTTCCACATACTTTAAAGGTCACCTATTATGCAAAATCCACTTGTTCATGTCTCTTCTACATCAACATGTGTCCCCTCTGTGTAAAGAGATTCTGAAAGTTTCAGGAACAAAGATTCCCTCTCTTTTTGTCCTGATCCATTTCTATAAAAACCTGTCTGAAAATTAGCTGATCAGATTTTGGCCACTTTATGATGTCATAACGATTTGTTGTCTTGTGTAACCATTAGCCAATCACCAACCAAGGTATCCCCCCCCCCCCCCCCCCTTTATCACCTGATTCTCCTCCTAGAGCACCATTTTGTTCTTTGTAACCAAATGTCTCTCAGAGGGGCGTGGGGAGGGGCTCCTTATTTTCATCTAAAGTAACAGACACAGAATCAGCACTTTTGAAACGGGGCTGAAACAGAGGGGATTATGGGATGCTGCAAGTTTGGTGTTTCAAGTCAAACACTTCAGAGACATGTTTTATATATATCTGAGACCTATAATATATTGATGAAAAACAGTATAATAGGGGACCTTTAAAAAAAAAAAAAAAAGACTGCCCGCACTATATCAGAAGATGCCAGAGAGTTATTGAACTGATAAACCCGGCCTACCCGTGCAGAGCTGAGGGTGGTGTTGGTCATGAAGCTGGCTGAAGATGAGGTCAGAGTGTCTGGGTACGACACCATGGACAGGGAGTCTTGCTGCAGTGCCGTGGCTCCGGCTGGCCCCTGTCGCGCTTTAAGAGCCTGAATTTCTCGTCTCAGCACCAGCGCGTCAAAGTGCTCCAGGTCCTGAGGGGTGACCAGGCCTCGAACCTCTGACAGCAGAGAGAACTGAGGGGGGGGAGGGACAGAGGGGGAGACACAAGAGGGGAGGAGAGGTATGATGCAACAGGCTTAGGGTGGGTCGTACAACCTAGGATTCATTTAAGGACTGAAACAAGTTTTTTTCTGCAGCTGTGGTACACCAAAAGTTGTGTTTCATCCAAACCCTGATTTAGTGAATGTTGCTGAGATCGATAAACTTAAACCATATCTTCATGAGAAATAAACGTCCCTCCTACTGAGTTTTCTGAGGATTTTGTGTTGTGACAAACAGAAACAGTCCAACAGCTCTAACATCTTATTTTGAGAAGATTTAGCATTTATGGATTAGCAGTTAATTCTCAGTATCAAACTTTTTAAAGCAACAAACAGTCAAAAAACAGGTTATTGTTTCGATGTGACTGCTTGAAGAAGAACCATTTAAGGTCCTGTTGATGGGATGTAGTCATCCATATAGACCTCATTAGTTTTGGCCTAAACTGTACTTTATGCTGATTAATTCATTTGTTGTATCTTGTCTTGATAAGAACTGGTGAAGACAAACAAGGGGAGAAAGTGAGGGGATGATTTGCAGCCTCAGGATTGAAATCGAACCTGTGCTGCTATGGACTGTGGTATTGACCGTATACAGACTGGGCTTTTGTATATTGGAGCACACTTTTCCATGTGAGATACAGTGTAGCTCATTTCATGGTGATTTAAAGGGGACCTATTGTACTTATTTGAGATTCATAGTCTTTTATAGGGGGGCGGAATATTATAATAGGCCTGCGTGTGGCATAGAAAGCGGAACCAAATCTGAATGGCTTCTTTCTTTCCTTATTTACTTACCAGGCAGCTCACAAATAACTGACAGGGTAGTGTTTTCTTGACAGTGTGTGGGTTGGTTGCACTCCAGATTCCAAAATGTATATTCACAAGCACTTAAAGAGTGATTTTATCATGCTATTTTCCCCTTTAAAACAACAACTTTGGTTAGTTCATTAAACTGAATAGTGAGTGTCATTACTGATGGCATTAAATGTGAATGTTCCTTTAAATCCAAACCAAGATTTAGGCAGTAAAAGAATTTTACAGAAGACCTTCTGTAGGTACATGTATCTGAAATAAAACGCCTTTGATTTATTGTGTTTCTTTACAAGGTGAACTACTGCAGACTATTAGAAAATCAAGAGACTTTTAAGATCAGGGGATGAAAGAAAAAGTTTCGGGAAAAAGCCTGGGTATAAATCTCTGAAGGTCTCAGGAAACTTCAATTCAAATCTCACAGCAATCCCACACAGACCTACAGGGGTGCAGAAACAAGCCTTCACCTTTGCGTGCGTGTTGAGCAGCTCGAACAGCGCCACCACCAGCTGCTCCACCCCGATGTGTCCTTCCCGGTACTCCTCCACGTAGTAGCCCATGGTCTGCCGCTCCACCTCCGTCAGCAGGTGGCGCGCCTGCTCCTCCAGCATGGCCCGCGTCTGGTTCACCAGGCTGGACAGGGTCACCTGGGAGCCCGCCACGCCTTTATAGAAACCAGGCTGGTGGAGATGGAGGAAAGAGTGGATAATACATTTTTACAAATATATTCATTGTTTATATTGTTTTTTTTTTTAGAATGTTTCAATACTTATAATATGTTACTTGACTTTATTACTTGTTATTAAGCTAACCCATCACTGGATTCCTTTTTTTTTTATGTTACTTATGTGTCCTATAAAATTACCGGTCAGAGTAGTGCTCTGTTTTTCTGTCCCTAAACTGTGAGTGAGGTTTTAGCCCAACATTTAGATTTGATCCCTGGTGTTATTTATTTTTACCATCACCACCATGTGACAAAAAGCTTCACATTTAAGATTCTACTGAGCCTTTTCTAATTCCCGAGTAAATCAGACCAAGAAAACCAAATAAAAAACACCACACTACCAGGTGTGTGGGTTTGTATGTGTGTGTGTGTGTGTGTGTGTGTGTGTGTGTGTGTGTGTGTGTGTGTGTGTGTGTGTGTGTGTGTGTGTGTGTGTGTGTGTGTGTGTGTGTGTGTGTGTGTGTGTGTGTATGTGTGGGTGTGTATGTGTGGGTGTGTATGTGCGGGTGTGTGTATGTGCGGGTGTGTGTATGTGTGGGTATGTGTATGTGTGGGTGTGTATGTGTGGTTGTATGTGTGGGTGTGTATGTGTGGGTGTCTATGTGTGGGTGTGTGTCATGTGTGGGTGTGTGTATGTGTGGTTGTATGTGTGGGTGTGTATGTGTGTGTCTGTATGTGTGGGTGTGTGTATGTGTGGGTGTGTATGTGTGGGTGTGTGTATGTGTGTGCGTTTCCCAGCTACTGAACAACACATTCTTCCTACAGGGAAAATGTCCTTCATTCTTCACTCAGTGTTTTCATTATGTTAATTGTATGCAACTAACACCAACTCAAATTCCATGTCTGCGAAAACATTATGTGCAATAAACCCCTTTTCTGATTCAGATGTGATAAGAAGGATTTATTCAAAATATGTAAAAGAGAAGGGAAAGATGTGAGGAAAGGGAAGGGGGGTGTGGACAGAGAGATGAAGATGTGAATAATGGTGTTGAAGAGGATGGAAAGAAGAGGATGTGGAGAAAGAGGACAGGCAGATGTTTGGGTTAAACTGTAAGGACGGTGGTGTTGGGGTTTGATGAAGCAGGAGGAGACGAGAGGGAGAGTAGGAGGAAGAAGTGATGGATAGAGAATGAAAAAGCAGAGATAGAGGGAGATACATAGAAAGCTGACAGAGGAGTAGGTGGGTCAGAGAGGAGGCAGAGGCAGGAATCAGATCAGAAAAAGAGCAAGTACATTCATCACATATCATTAGTCTTTCTGTCTCGAATGTATAAATTACCATCCGCCTGCTGTCCCACCACCCTTAATGCTTTGAGGCACCAACACCGCAGCTTGCAGCAAGGCAGCAACTGTGCCTTCCATACGTGGGCAGTTTCTTTCCCTCTTACAGCTTTTAACTCCGTCCCGCTGTGCCAGCTGGCTGCTCCGCCCGTCAGAAGGACCTCACTCTGGCTCTTGACAAACCGACGAGCTGCCAATATCACTATCTGCTCCTTTTTCCTCTCTTCCTGATTTTTTCCTCTCCTCTAAGTTATCTGCTCGCTTCCATGCAGCTTCTGCCTTAATTAACTGCTTAATCAAAGACACCACTTCAAAGTCACGGCTTCGGGGGCTGAGTCTGCGTGTGTTTGACGGAAACAGGAAGAAGAAGCAGGCCCGGCGCCACCTCCTCCTCCTCAACTCCCTCCCACGCTCATCCATCCATATCAACCGCTGTAGTTGTCCCCGTGTCGAGCCAACAACTGTCTATTGCACAAGGTCTCTTAATGCTCTCAATGCTTACTGGGACATTTCTTTCTGGTTGTTACTTAAGTCAAGGGCGCCATGGCGCGATCCAATCGTCCCACATGAGGCATGCGGCAGTCAGACTGTCTCTGGCGGATGTATCAGAGGGCAAATCAGACAAGCCCCCAGGAAGTCTGCGGAGTGTTGAAGAAAATGCTTGTAGTCGCCAATCCATGGTACTTCGGTGTCAGTGCGCTCAATCATTGGGCCCAAACTGACTTTTTGCCATTGACTAACATTGATAAGAGACATCTGTTAATCAGTAGATATAAAAAGTACAATCACTTGAATAGCCCTTACAGTCCTTTGTGCCTGTAGCCATCAGGCAGCACAACAAGGGGTCAACAATGTGACATAAAATACACATTGTTTACACACACACACACACACACACACACACACACACACACACACACACACACACACACACACACACACACACACACACACACACACACACACACACACACACACACACACACACACACACACACACACACACACACACACACACACACACACACACACACACACACACCTAAATATGTATATATGTTCATTTTAATTCATTTCTTATTTTATAGTTATTTACCATTTCAAATTTTTATATTTGATTATATCCTTGATTGTATGCATCTGTGCCATCCTGTTTTTCAATCTTACCCTGTTGCTGTTAAACTACTGAATTTCCCCGTGTGGATTAATAATAATAATAATAAATTGATCTTATCTATATACAGACGCCTTATCATGCTTTTTATATAATCTGTATCGAGTTCTCCTTATACAGTACTTCCATGATATCAGCACTTGAGGGTGTTAATGAAATCGATCATCATTTACTGGAGGGGAACACGTGCAGAGTCCCGCTAATGAGCCCCTCTTGAAACTCTTTACTGTAAAGCCATGTTACAGTTAATGGACATCCTGTTAGAAGTGCTGGCTCTTTAGTTGGACTCGATCCATCTCTGAGGTCATTCTCTCGTGAGTTTCTTGGATGCCAGACAAGCCCTTTTATCACAGTGACCAAAAACAACGCTGACCACTGCCAACATCTAATCGATAAAGAGGGAATCTGATAAGGCTGGACGTGAACATGTCACATGCCTTTATCTCTGCTAGAGCTTTTTCCATTTGCCAATACAAAGAGGAGGACCACGTTTCAAAAAAGCATTTTCCTATAGATATGAAACTATTCGCCTGTTTTTTTTAGAATCACACCTCTACTGAACATTAACTTTGGGGACACACAAAAACACTTCCCTCAAACGCTCTCCCTCTACACTGTGCTTATCTGTAGCCATGACTCACATGATCTCATCCTGTGACTCATCTTATCTTCCCATCTCCTCAAATGGCATGAGTAACTCTGCTGGATTCACACTAGTTGAAAAAAAGAACTCTTTTAGAAAGGAAGCAGAAGAGGGACTGCTGTCATCATTTTCATATCTCAAAACATGTTTTAAATGTTGTAAACTTGTTCAATCTGAAATTAATTTTAGAAAGCTTAACCAGACACCTACAGTGAGTCTTAGCTAAAGTTCCTGGAGCTGCATTACTGTTTTAACTGTTTACTTTGGGCATTTATATATATAGAATATATATATATGTATCTCACTTTCAATATGTTTATATTTATCAAAACAATCCTTATCTTTTTACATTTCTGATATACATTACTCTCTGTATTTATAAAGTAAATGAAAAGACTTTCATTATTAATCCTGATTGTATTTTTGAGTGAGATTGTATCCCTCTTGTTACTGTAGGTATTTTTACCATCACCAACATGTGACAAAAGTTTCATATTTAAGTTAACTGGGCCTGTGTGTGTGTGTGTGTGTGTGTGTGTGTGTGTGTGTGTGTGTGTGTGTGTGTGTGTGTGTGTGTGTGTGTGTGTGTGTGTGTGTGTGTGTGTGTGTGTGTGTGTGTGTGTGTGTGTGTGTGTGTGTGTAGATTTCTTTCATTCCTCACATCCCTGCACTCAGTGTTTTCAAACAACATTAGGACATAATTTTTCTAGCAGGAGAGTGCTTTTGTCTGGAAACAAAAACACTAAATCAGGAAACAAAAGTAGAAGATTGCCATGCCACACTGTAAAAATAAATTGCACATGATGGTGGCAGAGATTGTGTCTGACCTCAGAGGGCAGGTGTTACCCTTGAGGCCAACAGACAGAAGTGTACCTCTGTTCTGTTGTTGTTGTTTTTCGACAGTCATACCCAATAAATTAGCTTCTCAATTCTAACACTGATTCCTAGCTGACAAAGTCTATGAGTAAACTGATGAGAGTCTCAGCAAAGCCGGGACATTATCATAACAGAAGCTGGCAGGTACTTATATTACCTCGGATGATTCCATTTCAAGCTGTAATGTTCTTCCTCAGATTGAGAAAAAAAAATGTGGATAACAATGACCATAAAATACGTTTTTTTAAGTTTCTTCCACGCAGCTCGATGACCATTGTGAACAAGGCAAGAAGTAAATCGACCTTTTTCTTATCTGAAGTTACGAATGCAAATCAACTTTAGCAAAGACGGATCATGGAAGCTTATCACTGCAGCAGTTTCTCTCAGTCGTGTGTGTGTGTGTGTGTGTGTGTGTGTGTGTGTGTGTGTGTGTGTGTGTGTGTGTGTGTGCGTGTGTGTGTGTGTGTGTGTGTGTGTGTGTGTGTGACACATTTGCTCTCTTCTCTACCTCCAAAGCATTTTATTACCGTACATTATATAATATATGACCTATTATACAGAACAGAGTCAATACCTGTGGCCGGATCAGAATTTAATGACTAAGGTAATTACCTGGCTGATTTACAGCATGCAGCCAGAGAACACATGACCTCATGGTTTTAGGACAGAGTGCCGACCCACAATGCATCTCTGCAGCTAAAACATGTTTTATTCCTTAAATTATATGGAGATTGAGCCAATATCAACCAATGTGATTTGCAAGTAGTTTTATGCAATTGATGTTGAACGACCAGGATTATGTAGTGTACAATGTTGCAAAACGATGTCCTGTTTAAACCTGGGTTTTTTAAGTACAGCTGCTCATTACTAATACCCTATAGTACATAAAAGCAGACCCATTTGGATGAGATAACATCTGTTGGATAGCTAAATATGTCTTAATTAACAAAGTAGAGCAACCAAAGTGGACCAGCAATGTGTGCTGTGTCTAATTGATAGATTAGATGGCTAAAACATTCAAGTCTAATCTTTGTGATTAAGCACATTTTTACATATTGGTTATTTATGATGAATCACATACTGTAGGTTGCTACAGTAGCAGCAGCTTTGAGGAAACCTGGTTTTTAACAAGATATATGGTGTGATCAGACACTTTGGACAAAGGTACAGGCTACAATTATTATCAATGGAAGCCAGGGGCATGAAGCTGAAAACTGACACCTGAAATCGAAGTTAAAGTAGCCTCTACAGATTTCTCCAATGACACATTGCTGTGTCACCCAAACTTGTTTTTGTTTCACAATCCTATTCTTTTCAGTCTAAAAACTGGAAGGGAACAACACATTTCAGTAATGGCCATTTCCCAGTGATAACATCATAAACATTTATTTTGAGACACAACAACAAAATAAATGCAGGCTGGCAGAGGGTAACAGCTGTTAGTGGACCAACATCGTTAAGACACACAGTAGCTATGTGTGGTGCTGTTATATTTAGCTAAATTATCTGAGGCTATGCCAGTTAAACATTTTGGAAATCAGAATTATTTTGCAGGTAGACCAAAACATTGGGGACTGTGTGCATTACATGGACCTGACAGCATGTGGTGGATATGGATGGGACTGTATTAAACTTTTCATGTGAGGTGAGACAGCAACATTCACTTTGGAAGTATTTGACGCACTCGGGTTGAAAAATGTTTCCAAAATGTGAAAAGACATGATAGCATAAACGTCAAAACATAGAGTTCAGACAACTCTGAAAGGTGCAATAGGCTTGTCTTTAGTCAGAGACCTCCTTAGGGGTATCCAGAGATGTTGCCTGGGTGAACCGACAGAGAGACACTTTACTTTCAGAGGCTTTTTAAATCCTTATCAGACTCACTGTCATAGTATAAATAAAGTATTTATATTGCTCCCGAGCTCTCAGCTGACGTTCTTTAGTTCAGACAGTGATGACGCAGACAGTGTGCAGACGCGCTTCACCTCCAGGCTTTTGATTGTTGCTTCAGTCGTCGTGGAAATATTAATGTGTCAGTGAAGAAGAATGGAGAACAGGCAGGATCTAACAGCATCACTGCAACATGACCAGCATATGGCTGGCAACATTACAATCTGAGATACACTGTGATACACTTTGAGCTCTCATACATATTAACACTAATTTATAACAATAATCTAACACATTATATAGCATTTAATTGGGTGTTTTCAGTCAAATGGAAATATATTTGATAAGGTTTTGTGTATTTGTCTTGCAAATATATGTTATTTCTTTAAATCTTTACTGAAAACAACCTTTTAACCCCAAGAGTGACCTAACGTAACCTTACAATGCATGTCAACAGTGATTACAATGATTTTACTGTATAACAATTATGAGAATTGTCAAACGCATGATCCTAAGAAGCTAAATCTAAGAGTGAACTAAACAAGTCTTTATTGCACTTTATCGTGTGCTATAACTACCTGTGTGCCTTCTATACTAAATAAACGTATTATTCTATTATGCACTGTGTTGAGCCTTATCTACCTTATAGAGTTGTTCTGAATGGGGAAATTAGCTTTAGAATCTATTTCTGCTGTAAAGTTTGATATTTGATCACAGGGGTCTTCTGGGATCGAGTCTATTTTAGCCAGCCTCTCAATAAACTGTGTACGATATAAAGCAGGATGTTATGGAGGTTAATCTCAGTGGGCTTTCCTGTATGCTTTGATATACAAGTAAATCCATAATAAAAACATTTTTGAGTAACAGAACATCGAGAACAATGCCATGAAAGGGAGAATAAACCTCCCAAAAGCAGCAAGTGAACCATGTTTCTCCTGTGCAGAGGCACACAGGCAGCTTTTTATTGTGTAGAGCTAAAAGAAAAACACTCTGGGCCTTGGTGTGCAGTTCATTACAAGTGCAACCCAGCACCACCTCTGATAAGCCACCTGGTTTTTTTTCAGATTTATTTGCAAGTGTGTGACACACTTTGTTTTTTCTAATGGAATTCTTTGCCCCCTTGTGGTATAGTAAATACTCATTTTGTGAGCTAGATATGGGATTTATGGGGCACAATCTACACCTGTTGAGCATGTTTATCATTCCACTCAGGCCAGTGGATTTTATTCAGCATACATATCTCTCTGACTATTGACTCCTGCTTTTCTTTTCAAGCGGTGTAAATCAAACTCAATTTCTATTGTTTGTCGCCATGCTGTTTTGTAAATTGATCTTGAATTGTGTTTGCTGGCAGGTGGATTTTATTTGGAGGGTCCAAAAGTACTGACTATTGAACAAGTGAATAAAACCTGAGCAATTAAATATGCCAGATACGTTTGCAAAGCATCAGTTTTTGAAGCTGAGGGATTTGTCTTGTTGATAAAAGGATTTAACTCGCTAGCATTCAGTTGTGAGTACCAGCAGCTGTAGAATTGTGTACTTAATTTGAGTATTTCCATTGTATGCTTCTTGGACTTCCACTCCAACACATTTCAGAGCAAAAATAAATACTATTTACTCAATTTTTTAAACACTCAAAGTTACCAGTTAAAAAACCTGAAACGCCTCCATTGGAATCCTTTGTTTACTTCAACGACATAGTGACATCACTAGGTAACACACGCGTTTCTATCATATTGTATGTGATAGGCTAAGGAGCAGGACATCTCTAAGCGGTTGACCAATCACAACAGAGCCAGCCAGCTAACCAATCAGAGCAGACTGGGCTCTGGTTTCAGACAGAGCTTTTTGAACATTAAAGCATGGAGACCTGTCACAGTAGAGGATCAAAATACATATAGGATCCTGAATATGAGCATAATAAGGGCCCTTTAAACCATGGTATTTGTACTTTTACTTAAGTAAAGGATCTCAATACCTTATCACCACTTTGGCTACACTGGGCCCTCCTGCTAATAAAATCATCCTGGTGTACCGTTACATTAAAGCGACCAAAGACTCCAATGAGCAAATTAGGTTAGAAGGACAGAAGCAACATTTACCCTTGTTATTTGCCGTAATACATTTTGTTGTCTCTCAAATAACATTAATTTGTTCTAGATCCCCGTGTAAATGGGGTCAGAGCCGAATTAATGATTCGTGACCTATCCTTAACTAATAAGCTTATCCGGTTAGCTTGGCCTTTAGGCCTCAATAACAGAGGCGGGGGTAGGACAGGCGTTTAATGTTGGGATGTGCTGAATCTACAGGCACCAGACGGGGAAGCGAGAGCAGATTATTAGATGAACGTTGTTTTCTGCTTGTTTGAGCAGCACCATCACTGGCAGATCATTCTAATGGAGATTCATATTTATGCTGAGGAGGTGTTGACACAGCGTGAGGGTGGAGGTGGGGTCGGTGCGAACACAGACTCTCTGGCTCGGGCTTTGAATTATCGCCTCTCTGCTTGCTGCATGGCCCTTAAGCCCTGCTGCTACATTTCTTTCCCTCCTAATATACACACACACACACACACACACACACACACACACACACACACACACACACACACACACACACACACACACACACACACACACACACACACACACACACACACACACACACACACACACACACACACACACACACACACACACACACACACACACACACACACACACACACACACACACACACACACACACACACACACACACACACACACACCAGAAGCCAGTCTACCTACACATCCTCTGCTTATCTTGGCTTATTCTAAGCTGGTAAACTATGACTATGTTTTTATTTTGAACATTCTCTTAATTTCCTGCAATGCCTTCAAACAACATTTGGCGTTCTTTAAAGCTTCTAGGGGATTTCTAGAGCAGCTGCAGAACAAGTTGATGGCTATGAAAGGGCATTGGGCATATATATTAAAGCAACTTAAGTACAAGACATGGCCAAATGTATAATGACACTTAAGCATTGCACCCATAGTTGTTTGTTGAACATGTAATTCCATAAACATGGGCAGATTTTAACATCACGCCTACAAAAATGTGTCATCCCTGCATCACTGTTCAGACTGGTGAACACTTTTTTACCCTTTTCAGATAACAGTGGATTCACATGGGACCCAATTGGTCAGAGTAAGAGACTGATTGAGGAAATAGTGCCTATAAATTAAGAGAAACAGGTGATGGCAGGCAAAAAGACCTCAACAGAAACAGAAAAACAACGACCTAGCAAAGACACATTCACAACACGCTTCTACTCATAGCCCCTCGCATACAAATGCAAGCAAACAAAAACGCATTAACACATTTTCCCCACCAGTTAGGATTGTTTCATGTTGGAGATCAAAAGAGCCCATCAAACATGTATTTGATCAAGGGCAGCCTTAAGGACACAGGTTTGAAATGGACGCACAGCATGTTTCAAACAGCATGACACAAGAACAACAATATTATAGTGAGGAAAGCTTGTAATTACATCAAAATCACTTCAAGGACCTTGAAGTGCTGCAGAGGACAGGGCCAGGTACTAACAGCTGCTTTGAAGATATTGGTCCTGCTTCACATGGAGAGAGGAGGAGCCGCGGACCCCACCGTGCGGCTCACAAACCCTCTGATGGACGAAGGGGGTTATTTGACCCTGGTGTATGTTCACAGATTTGTTGTTGTGTTGCAGATTGAGGCCAGAGAGCCTACAAACCCCACTGTGCACAAGCCACTCTATTTTGAAATGAAAAGTATTTATTTTGAAGCTATAGGGTTTTGTTGGCATGCATTGCTGTCTACTTCAATGGATCCCCCCCCAGTGAAGTCTGGAGAAGGACACAGAGGAGGCTGGCTACAGATTTATGGAGAAAAGTAGATATAAGCTGCGTCACCCCCCTCTCATTAATTAGGTAACCATTAGTATTGTCACGATGCTGCTTTGAAGTCACAAAGGACTACAAAGAAGAACATCTTGAGCTTTGTTGTGGATAATAAGGATTTCTTTTGAATCTCAGGATTAGCTCGTTTAGCTATCCTCTCATTGAGTTAATTCTAAATCATCTATCAATGTACTGGGTCACACCTGATGAGAAGTTATGTAAGGGTTTGCTTTTATTTGTTCATCTAACTCAGCCATGAAATCCAGACACGCTTAAAACGCATCTGCATCTCCTTCGAAGGATGGATGTTGCTTTATCAGAAATCAGGAATGGATGATATGTTTGTGAACGTTGTAAATAAACGTTAACATTACATTCCTGTCATCGTGACTGTGTTTGGCTCCGAGGCGGGGGATTTAAAACGTACTTAAACAAAGTAAGAAAAATGCAACATCAAAGGCTTGGATTTGAATGTGTCCCTTCAACTTGATTTCACAGTGAAGCGTTGAATTAAATAGAGATGCCAAATGAAAGTGTTTGCACAAACATTTTTTAAATATCCTATAGGGACGTTTTAGAAAAGCTCCAGAAATCTGCACCAGGCCGACTTCACAAGGTAGAACATAGAGTAAAAGCATTTCTGACGCTTTTAGTTTACTTTCCTAACAGTGGCAGACACACAGTCCCACCTCACAGCTCTGACACTTTCTCATCAGAAGGAGTTATTTGTCTACCTACACTGGATAGGAGACTGGATGGGAAGGCGAGCATCCTGTAAATCCTTGGAGAGGATGAAAGCCACCGAGCTCTCATAAATTCTCCAGGCTGACTGGTGGAGGCTGCTGAGGAGTAGGAAGTGCTTTTTCACAAACAACCAGCAGACAGAACTGTTATTTCTACTGGTGTTACACGCATGAAAGCCACAGGTGAGCTTCACTTTGGGATTATAGCATTTCAGTCCATTTACATGCACAAAAACCTGTAAATATAAACACGCTACAGGGGAGGGAAGACCCCAAAAAGTGTAATCCAGTCATTTGCTCACTTCTTCCGCGACTCGTGGCTGTTGCTGTAAAAACCTCACAGTCTAAAACATTTGTGCATAAAAGGCTTCACATTGGAGTAAGCTTGCTACTCGTCCTTGTGAGTCTGACATCCTCAGTGTTTAGATTATTTTTTCAATGTAGAAGCATGAGAGTAAAATTAAGTGTTTTTCACAAATTCAAGGAAACACTGGGTGAGTGGTAAACAAACAAATGTTCGAGTATTCCTTCAAAGATGTGTTGGTTTCGTGAGTGTATTTGGAAGTCTGCATAAATTGGAAGCACCGCAACGTCTATCCTGCAGATGGCCCCTTATTCAATCATCTTAAATGATGCCCTTTTGACTTAAAGAGCACATTGGTGTGTGTTGGTGGCTCTTTGCACCCAAGTCTGTTTGAATTTGCTTAACTCTTACTTTCAAAATACCTCTGAATCCCCTCTCGGCCCCATCGTTTCCACATTACATGTTCTTCCTCGTCAGGAGAAGACTGCCCATCCGATCTCCATTATGAAAAGTGAGCTCTCCCTACCACCCTCCTCCCCTCCCCCTCACCTGCTTTCTCTCTCTGTCGTCAGCTTCTGTCTCCTTTAACTCTCCTCTGACTTCTCAAAGTCAGTTCAAAATGTGTATAGGATCCTGAGTGAGTTTGGGATATACCTGGGTCACAATGTAAGGACACTTGGGATGTAACGATACCAAAAACTCACGGTACGATATTTATCGCGATATTGAGATTTTTTTTACTTGAAAAGATTGTCTTTATTAAATAATAAATCTGATTTGTACATCATTTCAGTAGGATAGTAGTATTTAAAAGTGTCAAAAATATAATAATCAGACCCTGCAATAGAATAAATCAAGTTTCACTTTAGTTTTTCAAGTAACTCAACTCTAACTCACTCACTCAGCATCATCAGACAGGTTATCTTTTATGAATATGAGCATGTCCACATTTCCAGGTAGAAGCTGGGATGTTTGGGCGTTTACAATATCCCTTGCTGTGGAAAAAACTCTCTTGCTTGGTACTGATGTTGCTGGGACAGCGAGAAATGCTTTGGCCATGGGTGACAGCAGTGGGTCAAACTGTGCATTGTCTCTCCACCACTTCAAAAACAATACAGTTTTAGCCAAGAAGGTGAGGCTTATTGACAGGGCCAGATATAAATATACTGTTGGTACTTGTCAATGTCTCTAGGTGTGTACATGTAGCCCTGTAAATACGATGTCCTTTTGTGTTATCTGTTGTTTTACGTTCATGTTGTAACCTACTTGCTGCCATGTTGGACAGGTCTCCCTTGAAAAAGGGATCGACAAAAGGATGTTGTCAGTCTCACGACGGTATCGAGACATTTATTTATCGCAATATTCGATATATCGTTACATCCCTAAAGGATACTGTTGTGTATTATGAGTGTTTGCTGAGTCTTTTAGCACCTGGTTGGACCATGTTTGAGGTTTGATCACTAACGACTAACACACGGTATTGTGCTGATGATACAAGATAAATATGGAACTCAAAGTGGTCTGTTAGGCCCACTTCTGGACTGATCTGCTCTCAGCCTCTGTGGCAAAAACAAGCAAATATCCCGACCCAAAATACGCTAACAGAAGCTCCGCAGCACATCCATGTGTATACCAGAAGAAGGAGTCGTTTTGATTTGCTGAATTCGGCATTAAACATAACTAAAAGGAAGATAAAATGCTCATGATATGTGATACTGTAGCAATCTGTGAGCTTTTATTAGTCAAGACATGAGGTGAAAGGTGAGATCGGCTATTTACTGAAATTTGTGACACCACTGACTATTGCCACGCTTCAATTACATTTGCAGGCGGAGTTAACTGACGGACGGACCGACAGATTAGATTATAACGTCCGGGGAGAAACAATACTCAAACACCCACTCTGTGTTCAGTGTACACACACAAAGTGGAACTGACTTCCTATGAATCTCACCTTTCCTGCTGCTGAGGCTCCTTTGTCCATTGAGAAGCTGCAGAGAAACAGATGAAGAGGAACAATTAATCACTGAGGGACAGTAGAGTCATTACACACACACACACACACACACACACACACACACACACACACACACACACACACACACACACACACACACACACACACACACACACACACACACACACACACACACACACACACACACACACACACACACACACACACACACACACACACACACACACACACACACACACACACACACACACACACACACACACACACACACACACACACACACACACACACACACACACACACACTGTTCCTTGAAAGAATAGCGGTATGCAATACATGTACTGATGAGACTTCACGTAGCAGCAGTACTAACTTGAATTCGACCTGTGAACAGTTTGCCTACACTAGGGGAGTCTTAATGTTCCTGATCTTTGAGAAGGACATCTTTTTTGTATTTTTAAACTTACATGTTTCCCCCCTTCATGTCCCTTTGATGGCTCTGTACTGTACATCATATGTATGTCCGTCCTTAAAATAAATCCTCAAACCTATTTGTCTCATTATTCTGCAGCCACCCATCCATTCTGCATGTGAACCACCTGACTACACGGAAAGGAATCTCGAAGCACTGCCACAAGTGTGTTGGATATGATATATAATGATTAGGATATGAGGACGGATAAGGAATTGTCAATATAGTTAAATGAAAAAGTAATTCTAAATTCAATAATTGATGAGTCAATGTAATACTAGTATAAGACATGACCAGACTACAAACTGCAGCTACGCTCTTAGACTGATTGATGGTTTTCTTTTCATTCATGACTTTCATCTGAACCATGAGATGTTCCCTTCGTCCCTTCTTTACGTTTGATTTTCTTGGATTGAAGTTAGAGTATACATGTAACACTTCCATGCACTGACAGCCACACACAATCATAAAACTGCGAAAGCTTATATCAACATTTTCTCACAGTCCTCTCAGACACACTCACACATTTGGCAGCTACAGTATGATAAAGAGGATAAGCAATATCTAAACTGACAGCTTTTCATCTTCATGAATATATTTCTCATTCCTCACAGGCTGATAAATGCGTACTTCCACAGATTTGAAATTCCCGTCATGGCTTTTACGTTTTCTTATGATGTGGCACAAACTGCTGCAAATGTTAACTGGCCGTGTCTGCCCGTCAGGCTTTTTAATAAATGTGAAGCACAGACATCAAAATGCATGTCACAAACGCACTCGACTAGATGTCTTTAAATCTGTAAGTGCCCACACAGTAATATGCTTTAAACCCACTGGTTAACAAGTCACCTCAAAGCGCTGCCTCCGGGGCAACACGTTACAGAGAATATATAATATACGGGCGGGGGTACGAGAAAGACTGCAGTCTCACCCGGAAAAGCACAGTGTGGAGACCTGTTTCAGGATTCTAGTTCAATTAACCCGCTTGACTTTCGACACCAACCATGCCATTCATTCTCAGCATAGTGATTATTTAAATGTCTCCTCCAAGCCTGCGCTCGTTGTACCGTCAGATAATTGGTCTGATAAACAGCCTTGATGTAAAATATAGGCTAGTAAATTAAATACAGTGTGCAGCACTTTACTCTGACTGATTTAAAATATGCAATATGGCAGAAAGAAGCAGATCATGAAATAAAACATTATTTCAAGTAAGAAAATGTAATAATTTATTAAAACATGACAGTAAAAATGTGTATAATATCTGAGTGCCTTTATATGTTAACTTAGCTTTTACAATGCTGTTACTTATTTTCACCACTGATGTGTACCGTACTTATGCATTTTGATTTTTAATATAATACTAATGCGTGCTATGTTAGCTTACCTCGCTGCAGGACTATTAAAGGATTTCTGATTGTGATAAATGGTTAGCTGTCCCTCCCCTGCAAGAAACACTGAGCTAATCATAAACCAACCCCTCAGGAGACTTGTTCACTCGTTATCAGTTTTAAAGTTTAATACCTTTTTGAGCTCTGGTTATTTTTGGAGAATCAGAGAGGCATTAAAAGTTGTGAGTTGAAGGGTTGAGTGTGATTGTGATGAGGAAATGAGTCTGGCATTTACATCAGACTTTAGTTTGGCTGTTGGGGCTCGCGTTCATTCCAGGTGATGAGCTGCAGATGAGCTGCTCAGGTGTGGCCTTTTGAGAAGAGCTTTTGATATTTTCCAACAGAGCTGCATATTGCATATTTTTATTTCTGCAAAAGGAGTAAATACAATTTCTGCCATCAGAGACAGACAGCTGATCACATTAGGCGGTTAGAGACTTTTCCATCTACTTTGGATCAAGACTGGTAGGACGTTTTTCATTTTTTATAATAATGTCTAAAATCTTCTGGGGTTTTATCAAAGTGTTTAGAGAGTTTTGTGGTTAAACAAATTACATTATTTGTATTATACAAATAGATACTGTACAAATATAAGTTGCAACTCTTTTCTATTGTGTTATTAATATGGTAGTTATTCTCTTCCTGGAGACTGATATAGAATTTGAATGTCTGTGTCATTTGCACAAGGGCTTGGTAAATATTAGAAAGATATAATGAAAGTCAATGTACTGTGAAGAGGTTTTGGATTTGTGTCTGTAAGCATTTGGTTTATGTTATATATCTCCAGCTGCCTCGGGTGTGCTGTAGAGCTGCTACAGGCAAGCAGAGAAATCAATGTTGAAAAAGTCCAATTAATAGTTACATTAATAGTTTAAAACACTACCATAGTCATCGACAAACGCTGCAGGGTTCCTTCCATGACAACTGTACATTTGGTGAACTATAATATATATCTTATATAAGGGTTGAAGTTGCTGCCATTCTGCCTCTTGAACCTAGCATGTCTTAGTGCCACCCAAAAAGCTAATGTTTACGATCATCTGTCAATGTCAAAAGTTGCGCCGCGTCTCAATTAGATTTCCTTAGTACACAGTGAACACTTTCATTTCAACCATGCAGTGCAGTGGAAGTGACAATGGCCGCTGTTATTTAATGTTAATCGCCCAGCTTGCTACAGTAGCTAGTCTGCTGAATTAACCCATTGTGAGGCTGAACAACAGGACCGTTTGACTATGTAAATGTAGTCTTTAAAAAAGCAAAACTGACTTTTTTAGGATACCTTAAAGTCATGTTGTAAAATAACAACAGGGTTAATAATGATTTAGCCTAAAAAAGACGATACCCCAATTTATAGACCGCTCTCAAGTCAATGGGAAATTTATTTTTTGGGCCAATGACGTCGTGGACTGACACGGACTGAAAAGCTCTTCAGAAACCTATGTGTGATGTCACGGAGAACAGGTTCATATTTTCTTACAGTTTATGGTTTTAGATTTCTTTGTGACCAATCACAACTCACCCTGCGATGCTGCTGTTGGCCGAGCTCTCTCCTATCTGCGAGCTGGCGATCCACTTGGTCTCCCCTACCACCGTCCTGGCGTGCGGCAGGCGGCCCACGTCCTTCACCGTCATCATCAGGTGCCGAGACGACTTCAGGACCCGGACGGCCTCGTCGTGCGGGATGCTCAGGAAGCTGTGCCCGTTCACCTCCAATATCTGATCTCCGACCTGCAGGGAAGGGAGGGAACACGTAGGCATGGTGGGGGGGACTGAGCGAGGCGGTAAAAATGGTCCGAGCAGAGACTGCCGCATCCATAGGATCAAGGTCAAAGGTCAGAGAGGGCAGATGGAGGTGGTGGAGGAGTGTAACAAGTTTAATGGATTAGAATGAGATAATTAGGTGGTCGGTTTCTCGTTAAAAGCGTTGGCTCTGAAATAATTACACATCAAATAAAGTTTCCTCCGCTCACTGACAGCTTCAAGACCAGAACTGTTTAATATGTAATAGAAATGGCTTTCATATGAAAATTCAAATTCTATCTAAGAGCAGAGTCTGAAGGCAGCGGCAGGAAGTGGATAATGATGTCCATCCATACTAAACACCACCTTGGACTGTACCTCCTGACTCTGATAATGAGCTGATGTTTTGGAGCTACACCCTCAAGGTTGACCCTCTGAGGTGTACCAGGGACCCCCGTCTGTGCTCAATGAGGCGGAGCAGCTTCTTAATTTTAAACTGCACTTTTCCTACCTACTTGATCTGTGAGCAGGCCTCGCTTGGTTTTATCTCACAGCTGTCAAATCACTCATACTTTTATTATGTAAAACTGACACAGAAAAATTTGAGAATTAGAAAAAGGATAATACATAACTAAAAAAGGTCCTAAAAAGTCAAATCAATAATCAAAACAGAAAAAGGACATGGAATTGAGGTTCTGGACTGCCTCTAGGTATTTGTTTATCCCAATGATATTGAGTTGAAACCTGTTTGATCAAGAATGGGGTAGGTATAGAGGACGGAAAATAACATATATTTATAAATAAATGTGGAGACAAATGTAAAAATATGTGTGAAATTCATTATTTTGATGAACGACTTTCATTTATTTATTTATGTATTCATTTAATTATTTCCATATCTTCTTCTTTCAAATGTAATTTGTATTCCTCTTATTTATGAAGTTATTATTTCTGTATTTATTTCTGTATTGATGCATTTGTTTATATATGTATACTAATGTAATAGTTATACTACTTATTTACTGTCATTTACCTGTTGTAAGATAATGGATAAACATGGCAGAGGATACATTTATACTGAAAGTGTTTGAGATTGTGGATTATGTTGTTAATATGCTGCTCCAAAATCATCTATCACTGCCCTAGAAACCGATTCATATACAAAAATAAGGGCAGAAATCCAAGCTTATTTGAAAACCAAATCTGTTGTTATTCATATCATATATCAGCTGTTTATGATGGAAATGTCAGATCAAGTTAGCTTTAAATGCATTTGATAAGGCATTCAGTTTGCCCTTTAGCAGCATTAGAGTCAAAAGATGTTGTCCTTCCTGGGGTGAAGATGTGAATGTTAATACACTACAGTCTAAAAGCTATAGGGATATATAACTTCTTCATGATTTGTCTAGCCTAACCTCTTTAATAAGGGTTCTATATGTAAAATGGCACAAAAAAACATGATAATTGTAATGAAGGGGGGATGAAAAAGAAGCGAAAGCATAGAGAAAGGTACCATGGCCTTAACACTATCATGCATTTCAGACACTGCAGACAAACACCTTTCAAAAAAGCAGTATGAGGCATGGGGTGTTTCTCAATGTCGAGTACGCTTGCTTGGTAGCACATGTCTTCCGAGCGTCTTGCTTCAGGAGCGAGGCAAGAATCTTTCCTGGCATTCGGAAAACGAAGAGTGGAACAGGCGAGCAAGTGTGCGTCATATGAGAGGCCCGGCCTTACATTTTCCGCCACAGATTTGGGGAAATTGGTCCGTGCGCAAAGCATTGTGGGGATTTTAAGACCTACACATGTGCAGCCTCGACATTTCTCCAAACGAAGTGCGCCGGGCTCGGTAGAATTCCAAGTACGCTGGGCATTGGAACAGTACTTCGGCGGCACTCGATGACGTAGTATGCTTGAAATAGTGGCTCTGGAGCAGCTTTACTCGAGATTGAGAAACACCCATGGTCCCTCCAACCCCCTACTCTACTCTGATAGAGGCGTGCACATCTGCACACATGGAGAACTCATAATTGCCATTTATACACAGTGTGCAAACTAAGAGTGAAGTGCTACTAAGTGCTTAATTTGGACCTGAGTCCCTGTACACACACTGTCGTAAGAAATAGTGCCTTGTCCCCCAAATGTAAAGAAATAATGGCAGGTAGTTTAGATGCTTAGTGCTTCACACTGACTCTATTAACTTTACCCGTCACCATAACTGCAATAAATTAGTCACAGAGGACACTCTCAACACTCCCCCTTTACAACAGGCACAGAGTCGCTGGTCCTGCAAATGACTCTGTCTGGCATTTAAACTTGATGTAGTGTTTAGAATTTAAAGGAAGTCCCCAAATGTTACTTTCTGTCTCTTTGTTCCATTCCCTCTTTACACTGGTCGGCCAACCGCACCTCCCAATCATGTCCAGTGTCTTACAGAAAGCAGCAGCCAGAGCAAACTGGAGATTAAAGACATTCAGAATATCGTACATTTCAGTTTCTTGGGCTTCTTCCGACAGCCCGAGATGACCCTACAAACTGTGTGTCACTGCTAATGCACCTCGGAACCTCTGAGGACATGCTCCACATAAACCTCCACCTTTATCAGAGCCTTTAATGGCACCGTTTTTAATATGTATAAGGGCTGTTTGATTGCAAAAGCAAGGAGCGAAACATAATAAAACGTGAATTTTGAGATGAAATCAATCTAATCTCGTCTATAATACACTCTGCTGCGGTGGGAAACATTTCTTATTCGGGCTTAACTGAGGTCTTAGGGAGAAGAGACAGATTTTAAGAGAGATTACAATCGTTTTTCTTTCAGCTGTTTGTATAACAAAAAGCCACGGAAAAGACTCAATAATCTGCTTCTTACAGACTTTATAAAGTGCTTAGACCCCAGAGAGCTTTGTTGGGAGCTCAGCTCGCTTTATCTCAGTTTCACTTGGAATAGATGCAGCTTTAGCGCAACACATGGCTTTGAAATGTACATAGCTCGCACACAAACACACTGTTATTTGACTTCATTGTGTTCATATCTCTGTCCCTTGAAGATAGTGTCCCAGTCCCGTTCAGCCATGACATTGTGATAGTGAGTCAGCATTAAAAAAAAAACCTTGGCTGAGTCCCATATCATTCCCCATTTAATATATAGGTCTCTTTATTGACCCTCAGCGTGAGAAGTGAGTGTAGTAGTATGTAGACTGCTGTTTGCCAGAGGTGGAAGAATATGCTATATTTAAGTATAAAGAAGCCAATCCTGCTTTCAAAGTTGGACAAAAACTAAGGGTATAATCATAAAAATATAAGTTACCTAAAGTACTCACTTTTTACATTCTTATCCTTTTTTACATAGTTGACTTATCTCTGCATTTGACGTGCACCATTGTGTCACATGCACTATTTTCTTGCGTTATCTTGTGTCTGTTTCTTTACCTTTCTTCAATATATTGCCGATAGGAGGAGCCTCAGACTTCGGATTTTCATAAGCAACAACTTTGCAAAATAGCTAAATGGAAGACAAAATATGATAGGTAGACTCAAGGCTGCAACTGATTACTGCAAAAGGCATCAAGGCTGCAACTGATTACTGCAAAGGCAACACATGTCCTAGACCTAGAGAGACCCCCGCCCCAGCACGGATACCGGTAAGCCCGACTGAAGTCATGGTCATTAGGTAGGAACTGCTGTTATCGCTGCGAGCTGATTTTACGGCTATTTTCAAGGATTACGGTAGATTCGGGCAGTGCTTGAAAGTGAAATGTCAGCTATAAAATTAGAAATACAAGCTGCCAAAACAGAACTCTCCAACTGTAAAGCTGCCATAAAACGAGGTGGCAGTGATGGAAACAGGACTGTGTAGGTGTCTGCTTTTATGTCGAGGTTTTACAGCGTACAGTATAACAACTTTCCTCCAGGTAGCATCCCTAGAAAAAGGTATGTGGAGGTTGAGGAAGATCCAGGTGCAATAATATCTGAATAGTACGGAGACCAGGAGGCCAAAGCAGTCTCTGTGAAGCTTAGAGAAGATTTTCAGCTCGGAATGAATCCTAAACTGGACAGAGTGACTGGACCTGACAGCCATTACAGAAACAAGCGCCCCCCAGAGCCTTAGTGTCCCGTCTTCATGACTTACTGACTGCTGCACAGAGGCGAGTGAAGGCGATGGATATACCAATCTCTTTCCATGCAGACTATATAGCAAGTGGCACCATGCCCAGGCAGCATGCGATGGCCAAAGACATTTTGGTAATAATATTTTAATAATACAAATAATCACAATAAAATAAAAGGAAATTAATGTATTATACTTTGTTAATTTATGAATATATGTTTTAACAGCTTAAACGCTAAGAAAGAAAGATACATATTTATTAATTATTACTAGCCACTTCATTTTGCTAACATTCTCATTATGCATCCTTGGTTTTATGAAAGGCACTATACAACTATTATTGTTATTATTATTTGTATGCAATGCTTTTCATTTTATAGCACTATTAAGCACAACCATGCCTGTCAGTAATGATAAGATTTTTTATTCTGAAATCTAAATGAATTGCTCATTATAGAGTAAGCTGCTAAATATTGAAAAGCTATAGAAGAAAACCTGCTCCAAATCCGTACATGACCCCCCCATTGAGGCTTTTCAACCATTATATTATTTTAGAATGACAATGAGCTGAAGTAAAAGGTAAGACAATGCTGGATATACCACTAGTCTAATGATCAATTCAAAGCCCAGGCTCTAAAGCCGGGGAAGCAGCTCGACTTGCAGAGACTTACCCTACAAGGCTCTTTATTCCATTTCCCATTAATTCCCTGTCCCCTCAGGACCTTTTAATGCTGCTTCCCATCAAAGATGACAGGAGACATGTTGACATGTCCCATTAAGGAAAAGATCATGATGGTTTCTATTGTTCCCTACGGCTCAATGTCACGACTACAGGAACACTTGAAGTGAGCAGAGCCATCATTAATGTTATAAGTGCTTCTCTTAAAATGAAGTCAACATGGCTGCTGTGAAAAGGACTAAGACATTGCCATGGTGACAGGAAGTGGTGTGATATGCAATAAGACATGTGATCTGCAAACAAACTGGGCATGTTGCCGTAAAAAACAAACATAAAATCCCCAACCTTCTTAAATTATGATTAGATTTTTAGGAGAGTGGAGGCATTGCTATGGTAGAAGAACAATAACCCACAACATTAAGGCATATTTGACCTTTAATGATATATATGATATACAGTACTTATGGCAGGGCTTTTACATGCTTTCTATGAGGTCCAGATGACACTGTGTTAGTCCTGTAGTTAGCCTAAGCACTGCTGTGTGTGAGCAGCAGTGAATCAAGTCAGATTATTTGCACCTGTTGTACTTGGCAAATGATTTGGAACTTTGATTCTCACTCTAATGACATGCTGATTGAGTTGTTTGACCCAGTGTGTCTCATTCAAACCACACTGTTAATTAGAGAGGAACGAGTTAGAAGATGCCAATATGTTGTAATATTCCTCTGGATGTCTTTATTATTGTAATGGCTCAGGACGGGACAATCAATATTTCAGAAAATTAACAATGTTCAACTTCAGTACTCAATTGCTTGTGGTTTCCTCTTTGATTAATTTAGAGACAAACAAGAAAACTCTGCTGGTATTATTTAACACAAAACACTAGCAAGCACACTGTGTATTTACACATGTGTGTGATCTGCTCAATTAATCGTATTTTAATCAGAATTACGATTTTGACTTGCAACGATTATGAAAACAACATCATCGAAATAAAACGATTATTTATTTATTTATTTTTTTAATGTACATTTTAATTTTGATTGGTTTTTCAGTTGAATTATACTTAAAGTTCAGGGTAATCAACTGTTAAAAACAATAAACAATATTTTCAATAAATTGATGTTTTCAAAGTAAATGGATAATCGTTTTTAATAATCGTGATATAATTTATTGACCCAAATAATCGAGATTAGGATTTTTGCCATAATCGAGCAGCCCTAGTGTGATCTGCGCCCACACACAGCTGCAGCTCTGCATGGTTAGAGTTGAGTCACTGGACTGTGCTGTGGAATCTGCTGCCGTCATAAAGTTGACACTAACGCCTGTCCTCTCCTCTCCATAGAGTGTATAAAATAAGTTGATGTCGTCACCTATTGGTTTATGGACATGTTGAAGCTTTTAATATGACACTTTGATGGCCGTGTCTTGATGGTAGCCTTCGATTTTGTAAAACTCTTGTGATGTGGTTCAGGTTTGGCATTGACCTTGATTGATTAAGGTTAAGATAGGATGCCAGGTTTGTTGTGATTGTTTTACAAAATATATAGAAAATCGATGGTTACCATTAAGACATTAAAATCTTCTTTATGGAAATACAACGGACCATATCTAGAAAAGAAGGTGGAGCTGGATATACAGTAAACTACTGCGCCTCTGCTCTGATTGGCAGGCCGCCATGGTAGAGAATTGTCAACCACAAAGTAGCCACGCCCTAAAACACACGTTGCTTGTTGTGTGATGCTAATTTAATAACTGAACATCATGCTGTAATGAAAAGACTAGAAACTAGCAATGGAGACGATAAACTCATTAAGACAATGTTTACTCTGGTTATAAATCAAGTAAAAAGTAGGGTCTTTTCCACATAGACTTCTTTACAATTAGACATCTGAAGGCTTCTATTCTTTTTGCCAAGTCTATGCACCTCTCACTCTATCTCTTTTAGCCATGTCCTAATCCTCCATGCCCCCCTTAATATACTTCTCTTTGAAAGTAGATGGGCTCTGTCATGAGTCACAAGCACTTCAATTTGTGTGATCAATCTCTGCGTCACACCAGAGGCGACGCCGCATTCAGGGAAATTAAACGACAAACAATGGCACGGACAAAATATGATTAAAACTGTAATCAATGCTACGTGTGCAGTGAAAAGCCACACACACTTTAAATAACAATTATTGTCTCCTAATTATTTCCCAATTGCGAAGCTTATATTATGTCCACAACGATTCCATAAACAAACACACGGCTGCATGAGACTGAGGATTCCTCGGGACCAGGAGAGGGAGGGAGAGGTGTGTATAAAAAGGTTTCTGTGGATTTAAAGTCAATCTATAGAGCTATAAAGGAATGGAAGTCATTGCTGCTGAAAGAGTGTCCAGAGCCTCTTTCAAGAAGAGATTGAAGGGCCATCTACTAATCACCATGTACCCGTGTGAGCTGTTCATTTAATTGTATCTCATGCTTTGTACTGGTGGGTGTCTAGTGCACTCATCCTTGGCTGAGATTGATATTGAAAGTGGATGACATTGTTGATGATGTTGGAGATTGTTGATGATGTTGTTAATGTTGTTAATGATGTCAGGACTTGAATGTTGTTGTATTAATTTTTTAAGTGTCGGACCCCAGGAAGAGTAGCTTTTGTCAAGAGCAAAAGCTAATGGGGATCCTAAATAAACATAAACATAATGAATGTAAGTAGAAGTTAACAAGCTAATGTTATTGAGGTGGCATCTAACTTGTCGATTGTAAAGGACTTTAAAAGCTACAGCCACACATAATCCATTTAAACCCAAATACATGCTGCTGCCTCATTCAAGCAATTTACTGCAGAGCTGGAAATAGGACCTGCAATTTTTACATAACTTTGCCATTATATTTTATCAAGCATCACAATTTCAAAGATAATCTTCTATAGAAGCAGATTAATTAAGGATTAAGGAAATTAGAAACAGAAATGAGAAATCCACTAATACTTTCTTAGTGTGGGGATTTTAGGGATTACTTTAAAATAAGAATAATAACACCAGAACATGTAAATAGACACATAGATGCCACTTAATAAAGTCACTTACATGTTTCTGCTCACAATCCAAATGCTACATTAACATGACTTAAAGTAAAGACAAATATTGTTTTTATGTACTTTGGATTTTATATGATTTCAAAGCATGAAATAAGCTATTGAAAGTTAGCAGATTTAGAACAAATTGCTTCAAGTCTAATCAGAAATCGATGCAATCTAAGGCCATGGTCACAGCGAGATGCTTCGCTAGACATGTGGCGCCAGCTCAACCATTGTTTGATGGCCAATGCAAATGAAAATGTGTGACCTTCAACCTTTTGTGGCTTTCTTAGTTCTCCTCATCCAATAGCACAGCGACGCTAAGACCTAAACATCTGCTAGAATCCCTTGTAATCACATCGGACCCTTTGCAAACTAAGCAAGTTATTTCACATTCAACCTTTCGTTGTCTCAGAATGTCGACTCATTTCAGACTAAAATGTAAGTAACATCCACCTTAACAAATGCTCCTTTCATTCATCACACATTTACTTTAACACACAGCCGGTACATGTGAATCTCTCTGGACTATGCCACATCTGCCAGCTTTCCAAGCGAACGCATCACATTAATCAGATGGCAGATTAGTATATAGGCTCTCAATAAAAAACACTAATAAACTAACTAACAAACTGGCAGTGAAAAGATTAAGCTACAAAAATAATTACAATCATTCCTCTTCTCCGCTATACTGCCTTACTAATAATCCCTAAAAGAAGACAGTCCTCTCCATTTGTAGGCAGACTCAAATTTAGGAGCATTACTTGGCGAGTGACAAGTGGTGATGTATATCCCCTGTCTTCGTCTGCTCAGGCTAATTGCTCTCACAAAATCTTTTCTGGCTCCTTCCTTTTTTCTTTTAAGAGTTCACTTGGGATCTCACGCGGGTAAATTAGCACATTTTTATGGATATATGGATATATGAGGGACTTTAACGTTTTGGAATACTGATAAAAAAAAGGGCATTTGCACATCTGAATAAGTATTGAATAAATCCCAATGTGTCTTCTACAGTAGAACCAAGGGAAGATTGTCCTATTTGGTCGTTTCATCAGGTCTATGGTGAAAGATCTTACTGACATTACCAGATCTGTGTGATGAACAGTCAGCGCTCAGGGCTGCATGGTGGCGGACACACTGGGGAGACCGAGGGATAAGGTATAGACTACTGATCCACAGAGCTGCATTAGATAGAGGGAAGCGGGTTTATCTGATCCTTCTTTCACTCAAATGCTTCCTTTTCTCTTCAGCCGGATCTCTCTCCGAGTGTTTAGGTGTCCTGTTGGTCAGACTCATCAAGCTGTTTTCTAGATATGTCTATATTGTGTTTATCTGGTTGAAACAGCGTGTAGAATTAGGACAATTTTAGTCCCCCCACAATTTACCAAAATACATTTCAGGTTGAAGTTGAAAATGATTAGCTATTTCATTGAAAAAGGGAGAAACAAAATCTTTTTATCCAGAGAGATACTGCAGGTCCTTCCTTCCTGCAGCGGTCAGACTTTACAACCACCAATGCCCCTAGTAGACCCTCCTACACACACCACAACACAGACTAACACCCCCTTGCTGCTAAATACAAACCAACTTTGTGCAATATGTGCTATATGTGCAATATATATATGCTGTTAACAACTGTGTAATTTATACCTGGCTGCTAAACCCTTGTTACTGTTACAAGGTATGTATCTTGTAAATTGTGTAACTTGCTGCTGTTAAATACCGTCAAACTATGTGCAATATATACTTTATATACATATGCCATCTTTAATAACTGTAATATATACCGGGCTGCTAAATCCTAAGAACTGCTACAGGATTTGTAGATTTGATTTGATCTGTATTTTTGAAAATTATGTAACTTTTTATCTTTTTTTAGCATATTGTTTATTATACTATAACTTAGTACTTTTTTTAACGCATGTAAGTTATGCAACACTAAGCTGTCTGTGGCTCTTTCCTGCTGTAACGCTGCAAATGTCCCCTCTGTGGGACTAATAAAGGGATTCTGATTGACAATGCTGTATTCAACATCCTATGAATGAAAACCTACTGGCAATTGTTTTTCTAATTAGTAGAAGGACAATCGTTTATGATTATTTGACAGGGGATGTTTCCCTTGTTCCAACTCAAATCGGATCACGCCAAACCTTGTTTTTAGTTCGATCTAAATTAAACCAAAACACATGTTTCCAGCATAGTTCCCAAACGGTTGGGGCCGACAGGGATTGGATTTCCACAGGATTTCCGCCTGGTGTAAATAGAGTATTCTGATTCTTATTAAACCCAATCAGTGCTGGGTGACCTCAAGTAACTCAAGGACTGTGCTTGTGCAAAGGAGACTATAGTCTTCTTTTTCACAATCAAGGACGCTCATATTTGACTAAATACATGATAATTGTGTCCCTTAGCAGCTGTGAATGTGAAACTAGTGATTATATGTCCATCACACCTGCATTTGTGGCTGCTCAATAGTCCATGACACGTTTCTTCCCAGAGAAAAATGAAGCAGCTTTGACTCTAATCTCTGCCACTCCCACCTCAGCTCTCCTGACTGTTCCTCCTCTGTGCTTTGGGAGAAGGAGGAGAGATTAAATATCGACTCCTTCTAACGGCTTTTACCTTTGTCTTCTTAAATGGGCATAACTCGTTATAAATTAAAGTGTGCAGATGAGTCGTCGCTCCCTCTGTAATGAAAAGGGACTTTGGCACATCGAGTGTGCCAAAGTCCAGACAACACATTCATCCTTAGTTTGAGACCTTCACTGGAAATAATTAAACTTTAATTAGACCCATTAGCTTCCTTACCTTTCATTGTTTCGCTCATTACAGCTTTTAACAAGTCATTTCTTTTATTAGTAGTCTACTTTTCATTATACCTAATGCTCTCTTCCCGTTTCACTTCACCAGCCTCTTTCCTGCCCTTCTCACACCTTCTGCCCTTCCTTGTTTCCCCCCCTCGCTATTTTCTCTTTCCTAAACCTTTTGATTCCTTTATGCTTTCCATGCCTGACTCCCCATCCACCCGTTTCCTCTCAAACTCCTGAACACACAGATCATTCTGGATGTTGCTAAATCCAAACAAAGCACACAAAGGTCCAGTTCATCTTCATGAAGAAGAGTGCATAAGAAAGGAAGCTGATATGGATTGTTTTCCTGTGTACCGATTAAGAGCCATGATCTACAGGCTGCTGTGTTGCTTTGTTTAAAAGGTCAGCACATTTTTCAAACACAATTCAATAGGCAGATAATGGGAGCAAAGTATTGTCTGTTTAGAACAACATTTTATTCTTCCATGAATGAATTCACTCATGATGCGTAGAAACAAACGACTAGCCACATGTCAGTTTGTGACAAAGGTAACTTCGTCACTGTGGGCTGACGGCTTCGGGCCTTGTAATATTGTACATGTGGTTTAGTTTGAAAGTGTTTCCCCTCCCGTTTTGTCTGTGGCTGGTGATTGTGTGCACCTGGTGCCCTGTGTTGTCTCCTCCCCCCTCACCTGTGTCTTGTTGATTGATTAGTCTGTGGGCATTTAGACCCCGTTTACACGAGAACAAAATGGTTTGGATCCGCATAGTTTATCTTGTGTATAGCCCTTTCCTTTACACGAGGCCGTAACAAAACGATAGAAACGGACCCCACAAACGATAAGGGGTCCCAAGGTGGATAGATTTGCAAACGAAACGCTCTGGGCGGTCCAACGGCTCTGTGTAATCGCCTCTATAAGATCATTTCCTGAAAAAATAACGATAGCCCCGCCTCCCCCCGCCTCTCCTGCTCACCCCCGCTTCATTGCTGATGCGTTTCGCCAACAACAATTTTGGTTTATTTTATGGCGGAAGTTACAGCGCCAGTTACAGGCCCGGCATACAGTATGTACTAAAGCGTGTCCAGTGCTTTCGAGCGGTCTCGTGTGGAAGTACAGCGCCACTTACAGTCCCGGCATATTTACTACAGCGTTTCCAGCGTTCTCGTGTGAACAGACACGTCAAATGAAACGAATACGTGTGAACGGAAGACTTTTTTGAAAACGCATACTGTGCATAAACGCAAACGTTCCCGTGTGAGCAGCACCTTAGGCTCTGTGTTTCCTGTTTGTAATGTGGTGTGAGATCCTTGTGGCTGCAGGATGTGTTCAGGGAGAACAGCAGGATTGAGGCTGTGAACTATGTGCACATGATTTTAATAAATGCCCACACCGGGTTGTATTTGGGACGTTTTGCCTCTGCCTCCTTGCTTGGTCGGGCCGCTCAACGGTCAGTCTCACACAGTTTTAAACTTTGAAAAGGTTAAGTCTTTAAATACATTAGAAACAAAGCTGTTATCTCATAGTTTTGTGAATGTAGTTACACTTATATCCTATAGAAACGTTGCACAGCTGCTGACAAAGACTCCTCTGTGGAGCAGAGAACATGTTCATGTCCTCTGACAGCAGAGAGGTGCAGAGTGAAATCTGAGAGTATAAGCCTGACTGACTGATCCTGCCGGAGCATACTAATGATCCAACACACATCCAAACTGCATCAGATAATCCATCGCACCCGCACTGATGACTTAAACTGCATCACGGAGGCCCGAAGCACGGATCAGTGTGAAGAGTGTATCAGAGCAGCAGGAACTCCTGTCTTTTTTTCATTACGTTTGAACAAACAACACATGCTGGCAGAGAGATATCTCCATCAGATACGCTGGAGTCTGTGGAGCTGCTTTCAGAGTACATAAGGAACAGGTGTTTGGATAACATCTGTTCTTAAACACTGGTGAGCCAGTCGTTTTTCTGTTATCATGCTCAATAAAATAACATTTGTGTAAATATGTTGTCAAATTATTGATATATTCAGTGAGTAGCCTTGTAACACAGTAAGTGGGATAATATGGAGGTGACCTGCGAGGTTCCTTTTGCTCTAATGATGACAGGAATCATTAACTCTCCTTAATAAATGACTCAAAAGATTTACAGACAAAAAAAAGAATCATTGCATTACCCGTAATGTCTTTTAAACTGGAGAATTAACCTTTCATGTTGAGTGATTTCCCCAGATATGCACTTATTGTCAGTGGTCATCACACATTATGAGAGAATCATTTATCTTCATGAGCCCCATATTGCCCCGGGTGATTCTTTCACAACCATTTAAAGATGTTTCCTTGGTCAAAACCGCTCTTATAAGATGTTTGGTTAACCTTTAAACACACATGTGCAATTGGGCTCTGGGTCTCTCTTTGATCAGGATGACATCTCTCAACAATTGGACGGATTGCCAAAACATTTGGTAAATACAATGATCCCAATAAGATCATTTAAAACAGACTTTTGTGATATGTTTATGTTTCTTCTAGCACCATTATAAGGTTGAAATATGTGGTTTAGAGGGAAATATCTTGACAACTAATTCACAACACATGTTGAAGGTCCCCGGAGGAAAAGTTCTTATGGCTTTGGTGATCTTCTGATGTTTCCCATAGCACCAACATCAAGGCAAGGCAATTTTATTTATATAGCACTTTTCAGCACGTGGCAAATTTAAAGTGCTTTACAGATTAAAAGCAAAAGACATTTAAGAACAAATACAGCATAAATACATTATTAAAAAGGCATTTAAAAACAGGCATAAAAACCAAAAGATAATGAAATAAAATAAATAAATAAAAAAGGCATACTGCAGTGTGAGTATGGGCAGCTCAATTAAAAGCAGCGGCAAACCATTTTTTATCTGGATTTAAAAATAGGAAGTGTTTCAGGTTAATCCTTTCACCTATTCACTGACACAACTTGATAACTTGTACTTGGATTTGCAGAAACAAAGACATCATATGAATAGTCTCCTCACTGATGCACTCTATTTTGTTTTATTCCAAAAGAAGGAGAGTCTGCATGACAGAGATGTGTTACGCTCTGCTGAACAGTGAGCTCAGTGCTTCTGAAAGCTCACTTCAGTCACACTCGCTGCTCAATCTGACAAACTTCTGTACGGAGAACGTTTCTCTCTGTGAGGGCGACTCACAACACAGCGAGGTTTATCAGGCTGCATCATAATAAGTCAGATTAATCTCCAAACTGTCTGGGAACATCTGTTGAGGTTAATTAAGGCCATGACAATACATTTTCTAAATCAGCTACAAGTGATGGACTTCTACACGGATGCTCTGCTCTCTGTGTGTCCGTAGAAAATATCTAAAAACTAATCTGAGTGTAACCATACGGAATCCATGACAAGTTGTAGGCTTTTATTCTTAAGTAGTAGACCTTTATTTAAATATGATGCATTCCTATATAGGTCCTATTATGCTTTTTGGGGTGTTCCCTTTCTCAACGTGGGTTATTTATGTTTTAGTGCATGTAAATGGTCTGCAGAGGCTCAAATCCCAAAGTTCTCTCCAGAGGGAGTTTCTCTCCCACACACATGCCTGAAATGCCTCCAATGGACTCCTTTGTTTACTCCTGTAATATAGTGACATCACTGTGTAACACTCTCACTTCTATTGGCTACAGATCCAACACATTGTACCTGAGGGCTAAGGTAAGGGACGTTTCTAAGTGGTTAACCAATCACAGCAGACTGGGCTCTGGTTTCAGACAGAGGGTGAAAAGAGGTGCCGTAGCACAGGCAGTAACTAAAACCTTTTTGAACATTACAGCATGAAAACACGACACAGTAGAGGCACAGAATACAAATAGGATCCTGATAACGAGCATGTGTGCATTCAAATTAAATGACTTCTATATTTAAAAGTTTAGGGAAAGAAGTTGAGATAAGGAAGCACTTCAACTGCTAGGTTTGTGTTCTGCTTTCAATGAGATAGTCGTGTACATATTTCATGTTTACTTCTTATGAACATAAAAATGTGTGTTATCAATATGCACGATCCGAAAACACTGCAAACCGCCACACGAGAGAGAAATAAAATCAAGTAAATATTTGTTCCATCTGTGTTTTTAGACATTGCTGTGTGAATTGTGTGTGTGTAGTGCCGTTTAGTTGGCGAACATAACTATCACAGCAGTACCGACAGTCATTGCAAAGAAAATGTGCGGTTTGCCTTTATAGAACACAACATCTCAATATCCACGGGGCATTCCCCTGTTTGTCTCTGTTCCATTTGTACGGCAGAGCGGTTGATGTGACTTTGTAGTCTGTGCCAACAGATATGACACAATTGCTAGCATTTGGCTCAGTGGGGCGATTGGTGATGTGGAGAGAAACCTGCAGGAGCCACATCACAGAGAAACAGATGGGCTCCCTTAGCCTGTCTCCTAATTCGACAGAACGTCGGAGTGTGTAGCCATATCACTCAGAGCAGGTGAGGGTGCAGTTCAGATAATATACAAGAGGAAAACTGTTTTATAGAGATTCTCTGTTTTTCATCAACATAACAATAAAACATTCGTGAAATGTGTCTATAAAATGAGCAATGTTCATCATTTGTCACTCTTTATCTGCTTCTGGCAACAAGCAGTGTCATTAAAGGTGATTATAGTCAAAGTCAAAAGTCAAAGTCAGCTTTATTGTCAAGAATTCTACATGTTGTACATCGAGAAATCTCGAAATATCGTTTCTCGAGGTCCTACAGTGTGACATATATACATCAAACAACAACAACAAAAACAAAAAGGGCCTAGATAAACGTGGTATAGAGTACGTGGTATGGAGTCCAACCCTCCTCCTCATGTCTTTACCCTGGGTGTGAGAATGACAAGGATTGAAGGACTGTGTAGTTTAGAGGAAGATAGGGAAAGCCAGACTGACTAATGAGGCCCTCATCATTAACACCGTGTGTGGGTCTCACTGATCCTAGTGCTCAGAACAAGGGCGTCTAAAAATACTTTTTAACAACTGCTTTCGAATGATATCAGCCAAAACATAGCTTTTATCAATGGTTATCAGGTTCATAGATAGAGGTCCTGCTTTACAGACGAGTGTGTTCAGAATACTTGTATATATTCACATGGTTGCTCACTAATGGGAATGCGAGCATTGACCTCTAGCTGCTGTGCAAAGGAGGAAGTCCAGTGACGTAGCATAAAAACCAACAGGCTGGTTGGAAATGAAAATGCATGTGTTTGTGCATATCTGTAAACAGACATAATCTGAGTAGGTCAAATGCATGCAATGTACAGTAGACAATAACAGTGGAAAACTGAATTTCACCCTTTGGGATTAATAAAGGGTCATCTTGTATTCTCTTATTTTATCTTAAACCTAACCAAAAAGTCTTTGTGCCTTGAACCTAGTCACTAAAAACGCAACCTGTCAAAACTGCAATCCTTTTATAATGTTACTTTTTATCTACATGTGAATTCAGTTTTCCCCTTCTGAGACATTAGAGTTGTGAAAAGAACAGCCATTTCTAGGGATGAATTCATCCATTGTCCCAGCAAATCAGCGTGAATGTTAATCTGTGACCATCGAGCATAGAATGTGAACAAGGTTAAGTTGTTGCCTGCTGGGCTTGAAGTGCAATCACTTTCTGATCATTTCTTTTTACTTCCCCTTTCAAGTGGTTTTCTTTTCTCTTTGGTTTCTTTATTTGTTAGCTTTTAAAACTAGGAAACTTAATTAAACAAAATCCCACAACAATAAATCTGCTTCACTTGGTTAAACATACTTTTGGCTAAGTGCAAATGATTAAGAACAAAACAAAGAAAGAATTAAATGCTTTAAACTGCTATATTTAAAGAAGAATGGGGCAGGGGGATAAAAAAGCAGCGAGTGGGCCAACAGGCATGGTTTCATGAAGAGCAGCAGTTGTTATTTATTCCTCAGCGTTCCCCTGAGAGTTAGGGAAATGAGGAAGCCCAGGTGCCTGTCAACGGGCCAGACTTTGATCAATGGGCCTCTGGGTAGCAATCTCACTTTTCAGTTTTCTGTGTGGTCCGCAGTCAGAGCTTTTGCTTTTAAATCTTGTGTTTATTAAAGCAGGAAACAAGGAACTGCCTTCTCTTATCTTCCAGCACAGCCGGGTTTCTCTACTGGTGTGGGCACACGCTCTATAATAAGTAGAAATAAATGGCTTGCTTTGCCTTTTAAGTGCTTTCTAGCTGTGCAGACAGAAATAGTCTAATATGGAGCCCATTTCCACTTCACAGAGCACATATTTGACAGTGCGTGTACCTGTGTGATGGATAGAAGTGTGACGAATAATATGATTTATAATGAACACAATATCATTTTCAAACCAGAAAAGTTTCTCTTCATTCAGTTCCCAATGAGCTCTTTATTGATTCGTACGGAAAGTAATGTGTGGGGGAAACTTCTGTAGCAATGGAGAGTCAGCACTCAGAGAGACACGAGGAGAGCTGGAGCTTTGATGGCAAACACTGACGGTTTATTTGGAGTTACGGTCGGAGAATTGACAAGACAGGTAGTTTGTCACGAGTTGACACAGCGGTTACCAAACCAATTCTGAAGAACTCTTCTGCAGCTCGAGGTTTTAACTAGTTCGGAGTGTAATAATCAACATTCTTCATCAGCGAGACTAAACTAATTATGGACCTTGAATTTAACTAGAGCTCTCGTCCATAGAAAAGAATGTGCGCCAGGGAACATTCGTCCCTGAACAGTAAACTACCTCATGGCAGCTTGTGCTCTGTCATAGACTGGCAACAACAATGCGCCCAATACCCAAGGCCATAGAACTATGCCATGGGAAAAGAGGCAGTAAAGAGAGAAAACGATGAACTGGGTGGAAGGTTGAATACCTAAGCAAATTATTCCCTAACATATTGCATACTTAATTTCTGCTGACATTGATAGATAAAGTGCAACAGGGTAAGCATGCAGTATACCTTCATTCCAAGCACCAAGGAACAGCAGAGATCATTGAAGCCAATTTATCATAATGATCAAACTGTGAAATTCAATTTCCGTGCTGGTCATGTGAGGCCATTGGTCCCAAAAATACCTTTTCAAACGGGCACAATGAGAAACATAACCTGTAATTAAGGGGACAGTCTTTTGGAGGTAAATTAACGCAATACAATCACTTAAACAGCCCCTAACTAAGTGGGTAGGTCCTAAAAGTAGAAAAATGTTCCGATAGCTCGCTCTGGGGTTATTTTCCCCGTCTTTACCTCAGCCACAATGCAGACTCTATGCATTGCATTAATGAACACGATGTACAACATATATATATATATATATATATATATATATATATAAACTCCCCAAACAGGCGAAAACCTACCAGTTTCACCCACTGTCTCTGCCACCTCCCTCCATGCCTGGTTCCTCCGGTTTGTATCCCAGTAAATAGTTCCGGTCGTAAAGAACCGGGTGATTTGCTACCGTAATTTCTCGTTTGGAATATGAGGAAATGAACTGCGGTCTGGCTCTCCCAGCTTGCACGCGGTTTGATTGGCTAGCGCTTGAACTGTCAGATTTGCATAAACGGGATTTGATTGGCTGACGCTGGCTACTCCGGCATCTCCGAAGTACGGACCGCTATGCTACCCACAATTCAGTTCGGCGAAAAGCGAGGCAACGTGACGTCACCCCATTCAAAGTGAATGGGCAGACGCGTTGGAAACCGTTTTTGAAGCTGTCGAAGCTGTAGTGTGGACGGGCCGTGAAGCTCACATCAGAAGTCCACAACAAATGTACTATTCATTTTTATGGCGAATTACTATTGAAATTATCATAGGTGCAATCCCTGTTCTGTTTAACATTAACTAATATAATTGTTTATAAGCTTTTGGTTATTGGAAGTCTAGTTTAAACAGAGAGTTGAACAACAATTATTTTATGAAATACTTAAACTCTCAGACACTGTGTGAAGGTTTTACAGGGATAGTGCTGTTTGTTCTCCTGGATTTCAAAATGTCTGTCTGCTGTTGACTTCTGTTTTGATGTTTCCTTCAACAGCAGCAGCATAAAGTTGAGAAAAGTCCCCCGCAAGGAACAATAAATCCCTTTCCTCTTCTTTGGTTATGTATCTTTAAAGAAAAGGCATCCTTATCTTAAGCCATTTGATGTGCGATTTCTAACTAATCCTGTTACGTTATTTTTTTCTCTTCAGTTTAATGCTTTTAACATATTTACACTTTTGTTTTCTCTTCTGCTCACTTCAAATGTCAACTTTATGTGTCCCTGAAGGGAAATTGGATTTGCAAAATGGAGTGTAACAAAAACAAACATGGAAACTTTAGTCAGAATAAAAACACTCAGCACTGCATCAATGGACAGGCAATTGATCGGAACAGCAACAGCTATAGAATGTATCCCAATAAATAAAAGTATGACCAGCATAACATTTTCTGGATCAAAATGCATTAAAATATAAAATCTTCCAGTTGCAACACCATTATCAGAGATCATCATAAATATACCAGCAAAAAAAAAAAGTAAACCTAAGAGTCCAGCAGCAATATCATAGTCAAAAAAGTCAAGGTAATGCATTAAAACATAAAACACTGATAAGCCAATTGTTTTTAAATGTTATATATTGATGCCGATCTTTGATCTCCAATGACACTGCATAACTGTTTCCCTTACTGACCTTCATATTTGGGCTCCATGAAGATGAACAATGCACGGTTATTTTAATTTCTTTCATCAGATTGGTGAAGACGTCGTAACTTGTATTCCCTGCCAATCAAATGACAGCAGATATTTTCAGCCAAAAATAGGCGTGGCCAGGACAGGGAGGGAAAGTACCCAGATGGGTTTCTCTCATCTATAGGACAACATACACATTATCCAAAAGGTATGCCTATAAATATTCCTCTCATGAAGTAACTTTTATTGCGAGTTTAGGAGGGAAATGGGAATGCAGGCGTGTTTCTATCCTTTTGTCTTGACTGAGGGCAGAGGTGCCAGAGGGTAGGAAGGAAACTCCTGATGAAGAGGATGGGTGCTGTCAGAAAGGATGGTATTTGCCCTCTTCATCGCCGGACAGTTATAAAACAGAATCTGAACAGACAGGCTACTATTCTGTTATTCTGCTGTTTGAGTTTAATATGTTAACCTAAGGCTGCCATGTCAATAAACAAACATTTTAAAATTCAGTCAATTTTCTTGTTTCTTGGTCACTATGACGTGTCAACATGATACCTCGATAGGTGAACTCTCCTAAAACCATTTTAGTGCTACATACTAAAAAGTAAACATTGACTATAATCCCTTTATCAACTACAAAATTGAAGATATTTACCGATATCTTCTTCCGCAGTGCTTTAGCATTGTTCCTCAGACATGTCTCCCTCACTCCCCTCTTTTATGACCTCACTCAAAACCCATCCATTGTCCTTTGCTTTTAATCAGTGTTCAATTTCTTAATTGTTTATTATCTGCATTTAATGCAGTCTTCTGTGTGTACAATTTAAATAAAATAAAATAAAGAATCCATTAGCCCGCCTTTTCATTGTTTTTGTTGCTCTCTTGATGACCATTTAAAGTGTCTATTTAGAGTGCCTTTGAGCTCCTCTAAGAGCACTATACAAATTAAATGTATTAATATTACTCTTGAAAGTACATCACGAAAAGCAAGTGCAGTTCTGAAAAAACCGGCATCCCCTTTTTCGGTGCTGGAAGAAATAACGGAAATGTGTTCAAAACGTCCAAGTCAGTTTCACATTGTAGTGCTTTGTCTGTACACCAACTCAATACCAATCATCAAAGAGTCAAGGGAGTAAGCTCAAAGCAAGAAGCTACTGAGGTAAATGTGATATAACCGCCAAAAAGAAGAGAGACAGCACAGGTTGTGCAGTTTCATGTACATGTGAGAACATACAATCTAGGTATTATTAATAGTTTACACCTACACTTAATGACCTTCATTAATTTACCTAATTCAGTAACCTTTATCTTTTTTAGAACTTTGCTGTTTGACGTTCATGTTTTTCTACCGAACATATAGTAAGCGTACCGAACATATAGTAAGCGTTAGAAGAGACCTGCAGTTTCATGTTTATGGAGGAAAGTCTTTTTAAAGATTACTTTTATGGTATTTCTCCTTCACGTCGAAAGGAGCCAGTTGAGGTGGTTCGGGCACCTAGTTAGGATGCCACCTGGGCGCCTCCCTAGAGAGGTGTTCCAGGCACGTCCAGCTGGGAAGAGACCAAGGGGTATAGGACCAGGTGGAGGGATTATATCTCTTCGCTGGCCTGGGAGCGCCTTGGGATCCCCAAGTCAGAGCCGGTTGATGTGGCCGGGGAGAGGAAAGTTTGGGGCTCTCTGCTGGAACTGATACCTGCGACTGCGGCACCTCGACAGCCCAGAAGTGGCATTTCAGATTATATTTGATACCCTTTTATCTTCTTATATGAAGTCAATCGAATGAGTTTTCCAGGCCATTTTTCAGCCGATGAATGTGCTGGCTGTGTTTGGAAAGTACAGTTGGAAGAAAAAGTATGTGAACCCTTTGGAATTACGTGGATTTCTGCATAAGTTGGTCATAAAATGGAGGAAGCCACTACTGTCCAGAAAAAACATTGCTGCACGTTTGAAGTTTGCAAAAAAAGAGCACCTGGATGTTCCACAGCACTACTGGCAAAATATTCTGTGGACAGATGAAACCAAAGTTGAGTTGTTTGGAAGAAACACACAACGCTATGTGTGGAGAAAAAAAGGCACAGCACACCAACATCAAAACCTCATCCCAACTGTGAAGTATGGTGGAGGGAGCATCATGGTTTGGGGCTGCTTTGCTGCCTCAGGGCCTGGACAGATTGCCATCATCGACGGAAAAATGAATTCTCAAGGTTATCAAGACATTTTGCTGGAGAACTTAAGGCCATCTGTCCACCAATTGAAGCTCAACAGAAGATGGGTGATGCAACAGGACAACGACCCAAAGCACAGAAGTAAATTAACAACAGAATGGCTTCAACAGAAGAAAATACGCCTTCTGGAGTAGCCCAGTAAGAGTCCTGACCTCAACCCAATTGAGATGCTGTGGCATGACCTCAAGAGAGTGATTCACACCAGACATCCCAAGAATATTGCTGAACTTAAACAGTTTTGTAAATAGGAATGGTCCAAAATTCCTCCTGACAGATGTGCAGGTCTCATATGCAACTATAGGAAACGTTTGGTTGAGGTTATTGCTGCCAAGAGCTGGAAGAGTCTAAAGTGTGTTTTGAATCCCTCAGTTGTATTAATCCATGTCCTCATTTTGGCGTTTAATCTTGCTCAACCATCAAACACTAAATATCAACAAAGCTCAAAATGTTCCTTATTTTTGAAGTAATGTTTGTATATTATGTTATTGTTAGTGGAACAGTGGAGAGGCTTAATATAGCCAAAATAAACAATTCAATAGAAAAAACATGGGACCTGAAAGCAGACCCTGAGGAGCTCCAAGCATTATTGTATAGTGGGTTTAAAATGTATTAGGCGTCGGACCAGTGACACTCCTTGGGCAAATCCTCTTAGCTTAAAATATAGAAAAAACATACATCACTGTGCTACAGAGCTATAAATGTTTTTCAACACATTTACTGATGACTGAAAGTGTAACAAAAATGTTTTTATCTTGTTAAGTCTTCATTCATAGGCTACCAAAACTGTCACAGACATTCCTTGGATACTCTCATGTTCTGAATGGTTATATAGAGACATTTATGTTTCTTTAATTATCACTGTAAGCGCATATTTTTCTATTTCTTTTGATCTAGCATTTTGGTATTGTATAGACCCAGAATTGCATATTTAATGTGTGTTAATGTGAATAACCAAGTCTCCACAGTTGTGCAGTCATTCTCTTGGATCACAAAGAACCAGGGTTTGAATCTCCGGGGTACTTTGTCCTGCTGGCAAATAATGTGAGCCCTCGGGACACTAAAGGACAATTACCACCCCAGCCACAGCTTGTTCACCCTGCAAGCTATACAGTACAGAAGTACACACTGTGGGACACACTGTGGTACCACCGGAATAAAAGCACCAAAAAACGCAACTTGTTTTCCTTTTTTCTACTTAGCAGATTGAGACTAACTGCATTTAGTTGCACAACTCTGTATTGGAGCATTATAATGTAGCATTACATCCACGTGGTGCTCATTGAGGTTACTCTGCTTGGACAACAATTGCGTTTGTGTATTAAACACATTAATTCATAAAAATAAAAAGCAGACAAACCATTTTCAGTATTTTTTCTGCTCAACCAAAACATTATAACAATCAGTTGAGATGTTTAGACTTTTCGGGTCACAAAAGCACTGATAGCAACTAAAAACACTGTTAAAATGATGCTGCTATAATGCTTCTTCATTGTCTAGATGTCTAAGGCTATGTGTTCTGGTTAGAGAGACACACACACACACACACACACACACACACACACACACACACACACACACACACACACACACACACACACACACACACACACACACACACACACACACACACACACACACACACACACACACACACACACACACACACACACACACACACACACACACACACACACACACACACACACACACACACACACACACACACACACACACACACACACACACACACACACACACACACACACACACACACACACCTTGCTGCTCGCCAAGAATGCCCTCTTTGTCCCGATTTGTTTTGTGCTCTTTCAGCACGATTGCTTTATCATCAGAGAGGATAGAAAAATCACCTCTGTGCAAATTGAAAAAAGTTGGCCTTAATCCATACGTGCTTGGCACTCTCTTTATTCAGTTAGATAAGGTCCATGTGTATACTCCGTTTATATGTATGGTTGGTGAGCCTACAACAATAGGGGCACAGCTAAATAATGTCTTACTGAATTTCAACAGTGTTCAGTTGCTTCTCTTGTCACCTTTATGTTTTGACATCGAAGGAGGCCTAACCTTTTCCCCTCGGCTTTGATTAAATTAAACCGGACCAGTCAGATGTCATCAGAAGGGCACTGGGCAGGACTGACCTTTCTCTTCTGTTATATTGCAGTGAGTGGACTGAAGTGCAGTTTGGGGAATGTTAGCCACTAGACAAAGTATTTCTCAAGTCATATTCAGAGCTAACATTACCATGCGTCTTTTGTGAAGGATCATATGTCGACAGGTTTAAGAACAGTTGTGAAGTCATCCCGGACACATTAGGGTTAGATAGTTCGGACAACATTTGAAGGAAACCACATCATTTAAGAAGTGTGAATGCCTTGTGGGTTACATAGAAGGACTACTTAACCCTTTGACACCTCTGTGTTTCACACCCAGAAGATATACCTACAAGTTCTCCAACATTGCACCGCTCCTCCGCTCCCTTCACTGGCTGCCCGGATCAGCTTCAAGACACTATACAGGCCCACCGTGATATCCAGTCCTTCGTTCATCCAGGAAATGGTTAAACCTAACACTCCAGCACGTGCCATTCGCTACACATCAACCAATCAGCTCGCTATTCCCTCACTACAAGTTGGACCGAAGAACCTCTCGACAAGAACATGCCTGTTTGCTATCCTCGCTTCAAAATGCTGGAATGATTACCCATTGACATCAGAACAGCAGAAAGTCACATATGTTCCGTCGCAGACTGAACACCTGTTTCGCCTCTACCTTAGCCATCAAATATAACACAAGTACAATGGTAGCACTTAAAGGGTTTAGCCCATTTGAAACTAATGCACCTGCACTTACAATGGTTTTGCTTGTTTGAAGCTAATTTACTTTCATGTTTATTTTTGTTCCGAGTTTGTATCTTACTGGTGTATTGCACTTTAGTTTGATAAAAGCATCAGCTAAATGATCGATGATAAAAATGAAAAAGTCATCCAAACTTACAAACATAAAAAGGCATTTACATTAACTTGTGTGTTGACACTAATTTAATACATTTCATAGGTTCACATTACTATTGCTACACACGCTAACATTAAACAACAAAGCTTTTTATGAGGCTTCCCGTCAAAAGCGGCAAAAAAGGGTTGTGGTAACATTTAGACAGCCGAGCTTTCATTTTCCCCAAGACTGAAGGCCGAGGAAGTGACACCTCGGTGCTGTAATGATTATAGAAGCCTAGGAGCGATACAAGTCATCCATCAAAGTCACAGTAGCCAGATGAAAAGCAGCGCACGGACGCAGACGGTAAAGACAGTCTGCTGCCGGGTAAGAATCTATGGCGTCGTGGACAATGATGAGGCAGCGTCTTCTCCTGCTGAGCACTGACAATCAGGGACGCTTTTGCATGAGTGTGCACCCTGAGGATGTTTATGACACTACTTAGGATGCACAATGGATCCTTGTAAGTTATCACATACTGTAAAGGGTACTTAAATTCAGAGTTAGCTGCTTGGCTCTATTTCTTATAAGAAAAAAAATACAGTGAAGAAATTGCTAAAATAATGCAAACCCCGGTCCAAAGTTCCAACACAAGTCCAACATTCATCAACTTAAACCCTGTAAACGACTCCTATCATATCTCTGTCTGTACTGGGAGGGTTTCGTAGCTTACAATTAGCAGAAAATACAGTATTATTTAAGTAAGTACCGCATTACAACACATGTCTAATATGTAAGGGTTAATGTGCTGCGACGCGGTCATTATGGGGAAAAGAACACCGACAGGCTGATTAGGAGCCCGACGCGAAGCGGAGTGATCTCGATCGGCATGAAGGTGTTCTTTTCCCCATAAGGACCAAGTCGCTGCACATTATCCCGCTTATTACATGGCCACATTCTCAACAAAGTAACGTTACGACTCCCAATATTAATTGAAATGCTTTTATGGATTTATAAAATGATTTTATTGATTTAAAAAATAGTTGTATTTATTGATTTAAATTGACATGCATCCGCTAAGAAAAATAGTCCGTTGTTACCGTTTGAACTAACGTAGCAACGGCAGGAACTGCTTCGATAGCGTTTTTGAGGAGCTTTTTGATTACAGATTTGAAAACATCGCTGCTTGCTTTAAAAGTAGCACAATTCATAATGTTAAACCTTGGAAAGTATCTAGATATCCCTGCCCTAATGCCAAAGTAACTGGCAACTGAATATGTGTCGCCGTTTGATGTCTATGTCTGGACCGTTGCGGAAAAAGGAGGATTTCTGCCCGTTACTTCTCCGCTGTTTTCTTGTCGCTCTTGTCTTGTAAGTTAGAAGGCCAAACTGTATACAGTTAAATCGAACGGACTTGTTTGTGCAGATGTGAGCGTCCTTAACAACGGTCAATAAGTCCTTGACAGCGGTCTGTCTGTTCGGTATTAACAACGTGTCACGTGTTCTGAATTGACCAATCAGAATCGAGTATTCAACTAAGCCATGTAATAACACTTGATAATATTGATATAGCAACTGATGATTTGCTCTGTTGTATGTTCTTTTGAAGCTACCCACAAGTATAGTAGTTTTTTCTTATAAGATAGCAGTGTTGCATGATACCAACTGTCCCTCCAGATAAAAAGGAAGATATTTGTATGCCAGTCACAGGCTTCAGTGTGCAGCAGCTACAGCTCAACCGAGTGGGCACAATATTCATAACACCCACATCAAGATCACCACCCTCAGCCTAACATTACTGCTCTTTACTATACAGAGAAACCAAAAGCCATGCAAAGCAATTATCCACACAGTTATCTGCCAAACAGCGTCAACATCACTCTGGTGGTATCAAGAAATGAGAATGCTGCAAGTCTGACTTCATCAATAAACAAGCTTTGCTCTGTAAAAGCTCTGTTAGGAGGCGTGTGGCGCAGTGGATAGAGCCTTAATCTGGGGATCAGATGGTCACAGGTTCAAACCCTACTGCAGACAGCATGTTGTTGTGTCCCTGGGCAAGACACTTCACCCCAAATTGCTCCTGTGGGGATTGCCCACAGTATTGAGTATGTAAGTCGCTTTGGATAAAAGCGTCTAACAAGTGACATGTTATGTAATGTAAAACAAGCAACACGTTAACATCCTCCCTGACAATAACCTGCTTGTTTTTTAGTTGTCAAAATATCAAAGATATGTTTTGTATTTTATTTATCAGAGTGTTTGATCAACACAATGATATCTGCTTTCCAAATTAAGGAAGCATTGGAGTGAATTATCCCACAAACTAATCAGAACATTATTTATTTTGTATTATTCGAACACAAACATGAATAGGCCCTATAATGCTTTTGTTGGGGGTACCCTTTCCTGTAGTGTGTTATATAGGTTTTTGTGCATGCCAATGGTCTGCAAAGGCTAACATCCAAAAGAAAGAGTTTGCACAGAGGTAATAACATCAGAAGTGCCGTCTCATCCCTGTTAAGATAAGCAGAACAGTTTTTCATAAACCAACCACCAATTTCAATGAAGACAATCAATTATTCAGTTACGAGCAAACAAAAAACAAGCTTAGGACCTAGATGTCCGCCCGGCTGTTTCATACTGGCAAATCTGGGAATAACACTGAACAAATTGGAAGAACACACATTTTGTTTGCTTTCCATTTTGTTGCCAAGCCATGTAGAGTGTAGCCCAGTGGAACAAAGTATCTTTCAAGCCCAAACACAGACCTAAGTAAAATGTGTTCTGCAGGTTATATAACTTTCTCTTCTTTGAAAAAATGAAACATAAAGGTCACATTTTCCATCCAGGCGCATAACACTATAAGAACATCAAAATGACAGATTAATAGAGAGGTACAGGAGGACAGTAAATGCATGGTTGACTGGATACACACTACAGAGCACTTTAACACATGGCAATAAAGCCAAGCTTACTGAAAGTAATGCAGATGCCAACAACACCTGTCTGCTGCCTCGTATATCCTTTGCTCTTTGTTACAAACAGGCATTGTGGTGCATCACGTAGGTATACAAAGCCACATTTTGGAACAACATGTCCTACTAGGGTCAAAGACAAGTTCAACAGCGTCTTCATCTTCATGAACATGCTGTACAGGTACAAGACTGCAGGGTGTGCAGAGTCTATCAAAGGCAGTCCTCCTTTTAGTTGCGCACTTGGACACAAAAAGGCATGAATACATTTAAGATAAATGTGTTCTCTCTGAAGTTACAATCACGTCACTGCAACGTCGCTGCATACTGTCGGCTAGGGCTTGTACAGTAAGTCATGCATCTGTATAAACATTTTTTTACATTCTCAAATTTGCATGAAATATAAAACATGCGTGGAATTAACCTGCAAAACAAACGTATTGACGATATACTGCACGCTGTACTCTTTAGTCAACTGTACATCACTATCAATGCGCATATCACTGCACGGGTACAAACTCATCTATACCGCTATGCTTGGACTGCTGCCCCTCTACATATCCACTTGCATATCACACAAACAGTACAGCTATAGCCTGCGATCTCAAAATGACATCACTCTGTCCGTCCCCTCAGTACGCACGGAGCTTGGGAAAAAAGCCATATCATACTCTGCCCCCTCGACCTGGAACACACGTGGCAGGAACTTAAGCTGACCAGTTTGATACCCATCACAGATTTTAAACACATTTTTAAAAAGCTGGAGAAATCATCTGTGGGTGTTTGCACCTGCTATGTCTAACTACTTTTTACGATGTTTTATTTGATTGTTGCCTCTGTGTTTAGTGTCCTGTCTGTCTGTGACTTTGTGTGGTGGTGTTACCACTGAACAGGTCTCTCTTGAGAATGAGACCTTGTGTCTCAATGACATTCACCTGTATAAATAAAGGCCAAATGAAAAAATAAAAAATGTGGCAAACGTTTTAAGTTACAGGTGGTCAAACTACAGACTCTAGTGAACAAAAGTGATGGCTAAACCTCTTCTAAATGTCTTTACTTAATTCTTGTAACCATAACTGATCTACTAAATATTACAGTTGGCATTAATTGTTCAATATAAAATGTCCAGCGAGATGAAAATGATAAAAACAATTGAGAAAATGAATGTGTTCTTGGAAATAGCTTTTGAGGAACATATGCGACCACATTTTTTTTGGGGGGGGAACAAATATATTCTAATATTTATCCAGCAAGATGACACTCCAACCAGGCTTTGATGCTGCTGCATTAGGCTGACATGGGGGGAGTTGTTAAAAGCAGCGTTTAACAGGCGTGACAGGCAGTGACGCTTCTGTACGCACAGTTTAAGATGATCAAACACTACGGATCACACCATGTGATGTCCTTTTAACAGAGGATGTGTCTAATCTGAGAGCAGTGCAGCTCCCCCCCTACTGGCAGTTGAACCCTGGGCTCTAGACAGCATGGGGTTCATCATCAAAATGTTAACGGCTGCCATTTGCCAGCGCTAATATGGAAACACTGAGAACAAGGCTTGAATACATTAACATTAACATAATTGTAATGTTTTGCAAGTTTTCTAAAAATAAAACAGCTTGGTAAACAGTTTGCTCTTCCATTCCCCATTATCTATTTTAGTAACAAGGCAAACTGACTACTTAAGAAATATTACGAAAAAGCTTATGCATACTTTGTGTTTGCATAAGAAATCACGCCAAAGCGGCTTCCCACAAAAAACTTTTGGGCTTCAAATGTTTCACTCTGTGTGTAAATTATGAAGATAAAAGTGGATACACATATTCTATTTCTGAATATCTCTAGTGAATCCAGAGTGCATCATCTAAGTGCGGAAAGTCATGTGGGGACATTTTTTTCATTTCATGTTTTATTAAATAAGAAACTTGTCATTCGAACTCCAAAACCCTATCTCAATGCAATAGTTTGTTATATTTGACAGACTTCTTCTATTAAGCTTTTAAAAAACTAATGAAGACCTACGGAAGAGGATTAGGGCCACATTATTTATTTTTGGGAGGATTTGAAAAAAATATGTTTATTTTTGTTCTGAGAAAAAAGTCTGACTTTTTTCTCAGAATTCTGACTTTTTTCTCAGAACAAAAAAAAAATATTTTTTTGGGGAGAAAAACAATTCTGACTTTAAAGTCAGAATTCTGAGATTAAAGTCAGAATTCTGAGAATAAAGTCAGAATTCTGACTTTTTTCTCCCAAAAAAATGTATATATATTTTTTTCAAATCCTCCCAAAAAAAATAATCATGTGGCCCTAATCCTCTTCCGTAAAGACCTATCTTTTTACATTTACTTTTATTTCTATTTGAAATGTGTGTGATGTGTCCTGTTATTATGTTTGTTCCTTTCAGGACTCGACGTGGTCTATGTTTTGTTTTTATTTTGACCTAAAATGTCTTCCTCATGTGCTTATCATGTCTCTGTGGTCTTAACTTTTTACTTGTGAAGCACTTTGTGAAATCTATTTCTGTGAAAGGTGCTATAATAAATAAACATATTATTATTAATATTCACATGGTTGATCCCCGAAAGAAGCCATACAAAAGGACCATTATTACTGCTAGTTATAGTTATAAAAGGCGGAAGTCAGGTCAACAATTTCCATGAGTAATGTGTGGGGTCAATCGAAGGGGACATAAAACACAGGGAGAAAGCCCTAGTTGAATTGCCAACACGTAAAGAAGTTGATTTGTTTATGTCCAAACTGTGCCAATGAATTCAGTTTTTGAATGTGTTATATGTTGCTTTGTATAATATAGTAAGTGCAATTTGGGCCATGCGACGTACAGTAATAGAATATTAGAAATATCCCCTGATAATGCCTATTTAATGGGCTGACACCAACATGTGTTGCCATTAGTCCATTCATGTGGATAACACATATTATTTTATATAAATAGTGTGTATGTTCCTAAAATGGTCAAGTTTAGCAATATCAGCGAGTCGTTTTTAATTGGACATATAGTCGCTAGCTATCGTTATTTATCGGTAATCATTATACTACACATATAACCATATCAATTATGATTGAATGTCAGATTGAATGTCATAGTGAACTTGTTTAGGATCCTAGCCTTTCAGCCTCAATGATTCACCTTACCTTATTCCTGCAGCGCCTGTGTAAATATCCTTCAGGACTATCATTTAGTTTCCATCTCGGTTGTTTAGATTAAGGTGTATTTTCCTTTAAGGCCCTGTTTACAGAGCACATATTTTAATGAACTTGCTCTGAGCACTAACAATGCAGCCGTGACCGTGCTGCTGATGTCAACAGAGAGGGGCTTGTAAACTAATGAGCTCCTTGGAGATATAATATATTCAATATGTATGTTACTGACCCATTTTATGGCCAGCTCAGCTCATAGTTTTAAACACTGTGACCTTAGGTTTAGTATTTGCGTGTCTCAACTATTTTCCTGAGCATGACACACACACACACACACACACACACACACACACACACACACACACACACACACACACACACACACACACACACACACACACACACACACACACACACACACACACACACACACACACACACACACACACACACACACACACACACACACACACACACACACACACACACACACACACACACACACACACACACACACACACACACACACACACACACACACACACACGCCTCCCCCGCATTCTGTCCCCAATTTGGCTGTGAAAATAATGCCATGTGTCTACTCGTCACTCGAAATAAACAAAAGGGATGAAACACAGCACAACAGGTAGGAAAATGTGCATTATTAAGATATTTGTTTCTTTCTCTAATCCCTAGACTCAAGAATAAATGTGTTTGTTTTTTTAACTTTAACCAGTCATTTGACCGGCAGTACGTAATATCGGTCCAATAACAGTGTAACATGGGCGTAATACGGGTGATATCATGTGTAGAGTGGGTCTAATTACAGCATAATTGGGATATATTGGGTTCAATACGGGTGTAATAACAGTTTAATTACCGTGCATTATGTGTCTAATAACAGTGTAATATGGTTCCAATGGAACATGGGAATAATAAGGGTGTACTATTGGTGCAAAACATGGTGTAATAGGGGTGTATTGATGTGTAACATGGGTATAATAACAGTGTCATGAAGAAAATATCAATAAATAAGTTTTCCCAAATATTCATATGTGATTTCCCATTTAGGGTTTAATGAAAGCCGCCTTCAATTTTTTTTAGTATTTAGAAATGACATAATTTGATGCAAAATATTAGTCAGCTATAGGCACATTAATTGAGGTAAGGGGAGAAAAATGTGGCGACGAAAAAAATCCTAAAATGCAAATCTAAGGCACTTTGCAGGCAGCATATATTAAATAAAGCAGTATACGTGCACGTCGTATCTCTGGATATTAAAGCCTTTCTACCTCCTGTCTTTCCTTCCCTTTCTTAATAATCAGAAGCCTTTCTGGTTGCTAACAACACTCCACACACGCTGTGTGTGAGTGTGGGTGCCTGTGTGGGCCGTCTAATAGGTGCCTGTGTAATTGGCTGGTTGACAGGCAGATCACTAAAAGGCGTGAGATGAAGGGCTCAGGGGAAGAGGCGTCCATCCTCACTCTCCTTCTGTTGCCATGTCACCGTGACTAACACACATCTGTAAGCAAAACCTACGGAGGCTGCTTTGCAATCTAAGGTTTCACTATTTAATACCTTGGAAATTAAAGAATCAGTATGTACCCTGTTTATGTTTGATATCGTACTTCTGTGTTTTGAAACAACAAAAACACCATATGTATGAGACAGAGCCGTGGAGAGAGGGGTGAACCGTCAGTGTAGATTACATAAAGCAACTGCTGCTGTACAGTGACACTTGTAGGTCATTTGTGAGTTGGGAAGTGTGATTTATGATTATTTTACTGGCAACTATAGATTGCTAGAGGCTTGGCAGAGTATTACACTAATGTTTAAAGGTTCTGTACTCCCCTGGGGGAGAGAGAGAGATAGAGAGAGAAAGACCATGTGGATGAACGAGAGAGTCGGAGCGTAAGAATATAGAGGGATACAAAAAGGTTATGTGATCATAAAGCCTTTAGTAAAAATCTAATTTGTTCTGGTTTATCAGTGATGTGTTTTTAATATTTAGTATGATTCACAATATTGGAGAGATTTATCTTTTTTTTTATCATAAGGCCCAATATGGGGAAAAAAGAGGGGGTATATTGTGCTCATTTTCAGGATCATATTTGTATGTTGTGTGTCTGCTGTGACATGCATTAATGTTGAACTGCCTGTTCCTGTATCTGGAATCTATTTATCTGGAAGATGTTGTTTTTATAGATGCATTAGAGTATGCCATTACACCATTACAATAGCAACCCAAACTACAAAATATCTCTCCAGCAATTTAAGGATGTTTTGAAAATGAATAACATATTCGTTCATTCCCTCGTTGCCTCTCTCATAGGGAAAACGTACATATGTTCAAGAAACTATTCCTAAGTTTTACTACGAAAAAGAAAATATTTACTTTTCAGGACTTGATGCCCAATGTGAAGGCAGTGTGTTCACAGCCCAATGCATCCAACAAACACCATATGCTACTTTTGAATTTGTTCAGACTCCTAAAAGCAATTATATTTTAACAGCCTGTCCGGTGGAGAAGAAAAAGAAAATCAACTTGCCAGAAAATAGCCCAGAGTAGTAATCAACATCACTTTTGAAAGAAGAGAAAGTGGCATATTGATATAACTCTGGGCGTTGTCCTATCACTGTGAATGAAATATTTAAAAAAGGAAATGTCCACTCAGGACAGAGATATTGTAGATGTTTCACTGGTTGGAGGGATCTAATCTTAGAGGGGCCCAGTGCGGATACAGCCTGATCCCTCGTGGCTTTTCTGCACTTTTCAATGTCCTACTTTAAATCCCCAGCCGCTGTTCTGCACCTTATCCTGGGCTCGGACATCCCTGTTAGGACAGCAGGTGAGAGCAATGTCCGCCCCCTCAGGATGTCAAATCAAATTTTTACGGATGCACACTAAAAAAGCTTTATTCATATAACTAGCTTTTCTTTTGTTTGAAGGAGGGTCCTTGGGTTGTTGGTGTGTACAGCGTAGATACAAAATGCTGAACGGATGTTATAGTCGATAAACTCATGTTCTTTAAATGTACGTCCCTGTTTTTAAAGGGTTTCAAATCATACACAGGAAGTAACTGTTATATAAAATCTTTCCAGAGGTCTCTCCTTTGTATAGAAAGTGCGCCTCACAGGAAGATAATTTACTCCACAGCTTCACTCTTTGTCCAAAATACAGGGCCACTGGATCAATAGATCCTCTTTATTGTCAAAGATATTGAGCGACCGTGCCCAATTACAATTACTCTGAGGAAATTTAGAGATGAAATTAAACAAAAAATTGTGCTTCCTGGAAAATGGACCCACAGCTGCAAGAAAATATCCTATTATTTACGAAATAGTCCTAATCAAGGTTCAAGGTTCAAGGCTTTTATTGGTCATACGAACATAGCTACAGTGTAGTTATGACGATGACAACCTTAGGTCACAGGCTCCTCCAACAGTGCAACACAATTACACAGGAAAACAGAAAGAAATAGTGCAAGTAAATAGTAAATACAAAAAGTGAAATAGTGCAATAAGAGTCTATAATGCAAGTTATTGGAATATGATATACAGTATTAGATCAATCATGTCTAAGTAGCAGCCAGATTAATGTTATGGATGTTGTTTCGAAGTTCAGGTGTTTAATAGCCGTATGGCCTGTGAGATGAAACTGAAAAATATTGTCGCTATGGCTTATAGAAAGTAAAAAAAACTAAATTCACAGGCTACAGCTTCTTTTTCAGTATACGCGTATTAGGAACGAAAACTGTGTGAGGAGAAATGTGCTGAAAGGCCTAAGAAATCTATAACCCAGAAATGTGTCAGCGACTCAGCACTTCTAGTTCGCTCGTCTTTAGGTCAATGTTTTTTGTAATGTGGTTTTCGTTAGATGCCTGATCCAAGGTCTGTACAAGTTTCCTCCTTCCTGACAGTTCACAGTGTGCCGCTGCCCGGTGTAATTCAAATGTACCGCCGCGTGCAGCACAGACACACAGCTGCAGCCCGGCCGCAGCACCGGAAATGGAACTGCTGGGAGAAAAACTGACTATCAAGAGATGTAACGTTATCTTTGATAATATTTAGTCTCCTCATTTTTCGTCAACGAAAGTAAAGAGAGATTTTGGCATAGTTTTTATTTAGTAAATTACATTTTCGTCTCGTGACTTTTCGTCAACGATATTGCATGATGATTTTGTTAGTTATTGTTTACTGCCGTCGGTGCCGTCTCGTCATCGTCTCGTTTTAGTCATGGAAAAAAAGGTCGTTGACGAACATATTTCGTCATAGTTTTAGTCAACGAAATTAACACTACTACTGAACATAATCACATCAAACATTAGCCATTGTTAGCTTAGCGGTGGCGACCTGAAGTCACTTGACCGTTATGTATTTAGTATATAGACTGGCATTAGCTTCATACTTCTGGAAATGGCATTTACGGTTAAGAAATGATAAACTACAAAGATGCGTCCTACCTGCACCACTCTATAAGGGAGAGAGTCATTGTTCGCACTCCATTGCAAGACCATTATTATCTCACATTCACAGTTTCGTGTGTTGGATCAAAGTGAGGCGGTGTGTGAGGCTGCAAGTGTAAGATTGATTAAAGTAATACCTTGAGTCCTCCACACTCTGCTGCTGATCCCTGGTCCACGCCCGTGATGTAAATCCCCAGCGCATATTCTGCCCCCCCCCGGATCATCAGACCCAGAGACCGGCCGTCGTCCAACACCAAGTTGACCTATTAAAGACCGAAAGAGAAAGAGATAAAGACGGCAGAAGCAGGGGTTAAATGTTTAAACGAACCAGACACTTCTTAAATATCAACATTTCAAATGACATTTTACGGTCTCAATTGAGCTGTGGGGCTGCTCACATTGAAATGGAAATGTGAAACACACCACATAAAAGAAATGACAGCCCTGCTCTGAGCTGGGATTTGCCGGATGAAAATAGAGAGTTTCAGTGTGGTGCCTCAGAGCTATTACGTAATAAAAAGGGATGTTGTTCTGATTGGAGAAAGGAGTGTTTGAATTGGTCAATCCGTTTGTTTACAAGGCTCATCCATTTCAATCCCTGTGATAAGAGAGGAACCATTATAACATATTCCACCAACCGGTATTAATTGGATACCTTTTTACAGTGTGCGAAAAAGTACACGTCCCACCGTCCGGGACGTGTTATTTACAATATCGGACAAGTAGATCTTTCAATTGACTTGTCCGGCGGACAAGTGACGTTTTTCGCCCGGATTTATTGTTATATTATTGATAGATTCAGTTTACAAAAGGCAGAACTCATTCGCAAATTGGACGTGTCCGCCATTGTTCGTTTAGAAATGTTAGTTTCGGTTCTGTTTGTCGATTCCTAATGAAATGCATCTCGCCGCTTTCTGTGCAGGGGCGGGGCGGGAAGTGTAGCACAGTGGCAGGGTTGGGAAGCAAAACTCGGTTCCGAGTTGGAACAAATAACAATTGTCCGTTCCCGGGATTGATAAGAGTTGTGAGGACAGGAGGCGAAGCCGAGCCCCGCGGACCGCAGCTCCCTCTCTCTGCTCCGGATCAGCTGATCGCTGCATGGTGCAGCTCAGCGTCTCTCTCTCTCTCTCTCTCTCTCTCTCTCTCTCTTTCTACACACAGCGGATTCACTGCCCGTTTAACAGCCTCATCTTTGTCAAACTTTCTTATGTTCTTTCTCTAACACGTAATGAAGGTTATTAGGACTTTTAGCTCCTTTGTTGTTAATATTGACCGCCATTTCCTTTATGAAGTGAAGCAGCCTCCCTGTGTCCTCGCGCTGTAATCATATCCCCGGACCCCCATACTCGGAGGAGCACAGGGATGTCAGTATTGTTTATAAGGCAGGGTATAGAAATTATTGAAATTAAAATACTATCTATTTACTTTTACAAACAGTGAACAGCTGGGCAGCTGCAGCATGTGTATTGCAGGACATGTGTAAGCGTCTTTGAGTTTTAGAAAAGCGCTAGGCCTATAGGCTATAAATATAATGTATTATTATTATTATTATTATTAGGCCTATGTGTTGGACATGTGTGGTTGGACTCTGTCTCACAGGCAGGTTGCAGCATGTGTGTTGCAGGACATGTGTTGGACACACAGATTGTGTGGTTGGACTCTGTCTCACAGGCAGGTTGCAGTGTAACATCAGAGGAGACTGGGCCAATTGTACATACTTAAACTGCACCACTTAGAACTAACAAAACAATGCAGAGATTATGTTTATATAATTGTGTTCAATAACCGTAATAAATGTAACAGTATGAACTGATTTGTAAATAGGAATACAGATTTGACTTAATGTTTTCATAAATATATTTTTCTCCCAGTTTGTCATGGGACTTATTTTTACCCTCTCAAAGAACCGGAATCGAGAACCGAAAATAACTGGAATCGAAAAGCAGAACCGGAATCGTTAAAATCTAAACGATACCCAGCCCTATGTGTGATGCAGTAAAATCTTACCGCTCACTCACGTGAGCGGTGTCGTAAAAACCGTGGGAAAATGTGAAATACGATGGCGAAGAAGAAGATTCCAGTGGCCCCAATTTGTGTCCATTCTGGACAAGTGAAAATGTATTCGGACAAGTAAATTGCCAAACTCACTTGTCCATGGACAAGTACTCTCTAAAAACTTTTTCTCACACTGACCTACAAGATACCCCTGGTGTTTATACAGTACTTTAGCAGGAAGCTTAAAGCCTTAGACCACTGCAAGAGACATCTTTACCATGCTCAATTACCTCTGTTTTGGTTCACCTGTACTTGGAACTCTTTTATAGGCGATCCTCAACTTCTCAGTGTCTTAATATCTTGTCTTAAGAATGTCTTAAAATCTTAAAATTGGGAAATTTAGAACCAAATCTGTGTCACAAACGGGTGTTCACCCAACAATTGTCGCAACAACTCATTAGACATAATAGAGGATTGGAATGGCCATCATATACTTCCATAATAATGTGGTTCGCCAAGAACTCTTTGATCAGGAAAAACCTATTTGCTGATCTCCCATGTATTTAATTAAGCAGCGAACCTGCACAGATTAATGATGGTTTCTACGCATCATAAAGCAACATACTACAGGTCTTAACCTCCCAGCCCGGCTTGATATATGAAAGCCTTTGAAAGCTTTGAGAAGGCCTATATGCTCTCTCTTCCGGAGGCTATAGGGTTTGATGAAGGGTTCTTTGTCTGATAAAAACTGCTTTGAACTAACCCACAGGCGGTGATTCCATCAGGTATAATCTGCTCTTTTTCGTTTGGGGCCTCTGGGTCATCTCATCAAGAGTTACCCTCAACTCAGCCGCTATCTGAGCCTTTAGACCACTTAATTCAGTAATCTTCTAATGTCAAAGCCATCTTTGTTCTTGGCACACACCATTACATCCTGGTGATTGTCAAACGTTGTAATTAAGTGTCAATCTGGACGATTTCCATTTAAATCAACGTAGTTTTATATCTATCGCCTAAGGACGTTACACAACAGTGTTTGAGCTTACAGGGGCAGCATTAGCTCAGTCCGTAGGGATATGGCTCTGAAACTGATAGGGTCGCCAGTTCAAGGCGTGATTAGACCAAATATAATTTCCAGTCCACCTCCTGAGCACTGACTAGCTGCCTTTGAGCAAGGCACCGAACCCCCAACTGCGTGTCCATGTGTGTATTTCAACCTTTGTGTGAAATGTAAAAAAATGAAAGAGTGAAGAATTGAAATTCCCCTCTAGGATTTTTAAAAGTCTTTCTTTCTTTCTTATAGAGAACCGCAGTGACGCGTCCTAAAACCCGGAAGTAAACTCCTTCCGGTTCCTTCGTCAAAAACGCAATGCAATTTCTCCATAGGATTTTGAAAAATAGCTGGAAATAAGGTCTGTGGTTGACACACATTTACATGTAAGAGACAGATCACGTTTTGTTCAGCCGGATAATATCCACATGTCTACCCTACTTTTATAATTTTTGAATCATAAATCTAGTCGCCAAAAGCAAAATGCTAACTTTATGCTATAAACTAACTACAGCAGGGTCGCTGCTTCAACGTCACGCCAACTTAAGATCCATATTCAAACATACAGATTCTAAATGGTACAAGTTGAAGCTTTTGTTTGAACAGTTTGTAGGAGGCAGGTACTTGCTTTCAAGCAGAACACGGCAAACAAACTTAGAGGAGTGTTTACGTGTTCGGTGTAATGACGTAAAACGGCCTCGACAACTTCTGTAGTCCTATTCAGCCACTTGGTAACAACCATCATTTTTCAGACACGTAAACCCTTCAAAGATCCCCAGCGGGGTCACTGCTGACCTATTTAATGTTGCAGAACAAAACGTGATCTGTCTCTTCAATTTGTGTCAACCACAGACCTTATTTCCAGCTATTTTCCAAAATCCTATGGAGAAATTGCATTGCGTTTTTGACGAAGGAACCGGAAGGAGTTTACATCCGGGTTTTAGGACGCGTCACTGCGGTTCTCTATTGCCCAGGATGAAAGTATTGGAATATATGTATGTTTGCAGTATTACGAACGAGGGTGTTTCAAGGGACATTCAGAGATAACATGTCAATGACTACGAACATTTCCTTCTTCTGCAGCCTCAAATTAAAGCTGCTAACTGGCGAAACATGTTGACTTTGAATGGAAGTATTCAGGAAAACGCACTTCGTTTTTTCAGGGAGCCTTACAGTGACCATTAGCGTTCATCAAAAGTGCATCTACAAAACAAGATGACAGCCTTCTTCGCATTTGTTGACAGCAAATGGTTTTGAAATATTGCAGGGGGGTAATTGAAGAGTGAGGATTAACCACTGTAATACAAACCTCAACTTCTTAGCCAGGTAACCAACTTTCACTGTTCACAGAATCAGGCCAGGACCAGCATACATTAAGACCATGATTGAAAAAGGCCAATTAGAGCCTGACTTTTAATTAAAATTACAGTAGTATGTTATGCAGCCTCCAGCATTAAATCACCTTTCAAATTAAACCATATTTGTTTTAACCACCAGCGAAAAGGATGAGGCCAAAGCCAACAGGAGTCCTTCAGGAACCCTCGATCAATTGACCACAACTTTTGAAACATTACATTTCAAGTAAATGTATCCCTTTTTTTGTTGATTGAACTGAAGCAGAACAATACTTTTTAATGAAATCAACAGCCTTTAAAAACACATTGTCTATCATTCTGTATACTTGGATGAACTCAACTCAGCGGTTTCAAATCTACATTTATTTGGAGAGCAAAGACATTAAAGTTTTTCACAAGGAGAGTTCGAGTCGTGCCAGACTTTAAATGATACATCTCCCTCCATCACAAAGGGGCCTATTGATTACTTGGTTTGATCCTAATGAAGCTGTCTCTTCCCCAAGATTGAAAAGCGGGCTGAGTAGCACCTTGGCAACTACGAGATGACACGTATGCAAATATCTCGATTAAACAATGTGAGTTGTATCCCTGCCATTGTCCCTCCGGTGAAGGTAAGGCATCTGGAACTGAAATCCTACTTTCCTCCAAATCTTAAGGCACGCTGCAGCGGTCTTTATTTACATTTTTTAATAACAACTGTCTGCTTATTGGAGCTGAGCCAGCCACTGGGATCATGGCTGATTCATGCTCTCTGTGACATTCATGCAGGAGAAGGTTTTAATTACGAGCCTCATCCTTCTTTTATTGGCAGCCCTTAGGAGCGCGTATAGCTCATAGTGTTCTCTGGCATCAGCTGCTATCCCTGAATCACTTTAATAATGCTCATTTCTCTTTAAGATTAGTCATGTGTGTTGTTTGCTTTGTTAGTAATTGAAGCCTTTGCATTGGACAAACAAATTGATGTAATCACAGGAGGATATTATAATATTACACACATTATAAACTGTTTACTTAGCGCTGCATGTATAATTTGCATTAGTTTTGAATTTAAATGACATCTTCAAAAGAACCTTAAAATCAGAAATTGACATTTGTTTTTTTCTTTTTAAAAGCAAAGAAGGTTAAATGGCGAAACTATCTTATACAGTAGACACTGAATTACGATTTCTTAGCGTTATCTGCATTGCAATAACTTGCAGGTAAGATTAATGTGTGGCTCCTGGCTGCTAAAAAATGGAAACTTCTCGTGTAATAAATCTTTTAGCTCTGACAGCTCCTTCGCCGCAGGTTGTAAGGTGGTGACAGGGTGGAGTTTTGTGGGACTGAAGGTACAATTACATTTATGGTTTAAGTTTTTTTCATCTACTGTATGTCAATTACTGAGACTTACTATTGTAATTTATTTTAAAGGACATAGTATGCTAATTTTCAGGATACAATTTGTATTCTGTGCCTCTCCTGTGACATGTCTCCGTGCTTTAATGTTCAACAAGTTCTTTATTTTTCTCACACTGCCTGTGCTGCAACACTTCTTTTCACCCTCTGTCTGAAACCAGAGCCCAGTCTGCTCTGATTGGTTAGCTAGCTGGCTCTTTTATGATTGGTCAACCGCTTGGAGATGTCCCGCCCATCATGTACAATTTGTTGGAGCGCTAGCCAATAAAAGCGAGAGTTACAAAGTGATTATATTATTAATACAGACTTCCATTGAAGTCCCCCTGGTCACATTTGTTGGAATCTGATTATTTGGTGAGCATTTTAATAGTTTTCACTGAAAAAAGGGGCTTTGCAAGCTAAATGAAAGAACTATCGTTTAAGTAATTAACTGATTTATTAGACCCAAAAATATTCAGACACTGATTTGGTTGAATGTCTGGGAAAAAACGTCATTAATTGGGGGAGGTAATATGAAAGTAAGGGTTAGGGTCAGGGTTGTAGATAGTTTGAAGGTGTGTTCAAAGAATGCTGCTGTTACAGTGACAAAACCTCAAATGTAATAAGACATTTATTATATTTTCTTATGGTATTTATGATTTATAGATCAAGGACTTTTATATTATGTTGCTTACTTTAGCTTAGCTTCAGGGCTCTGCAGTATGAGTCTTTCGCCCCCTAAAAATAGAAATGTGTGAACCGGATAAATCATTTAGGAGCACACGGTGTGAGTAGATTAAACTGAAGTCCAGCCTCCTCAAAGATCGTTTTTCATATATTCTTCTAGTCTTTTAGGTGAAGCGAGATCTAAATATCAATACAACCTATCGATATATTACCATCTATCATTTCAAAAGTAAGCTTATTCTGAATCCAGTAGATTACTAACTCCAAGGAATTAATGAAATGTTATGTTGTATATTAGCACATTTTCATTTACACAGTACACATACTATATAAGGAGTTGGCAGTTAAAATACCAGTCAAGCCATTGAAGACCACCTAACTGGATTATTTTCCATTTAATATATTTATATATATTTTTGTATTACTATTTACTTGCACTATATTTGTCTGTTTATCTGTGTTTTGTGTTGCACTGTTGGAGAAGCCTGTGACACAAGATTTCCATCGGCATAACTACACTGTATGTTCGTATGACTAAATAAAGAACCTTGAATCAGAATAAATCAATTCTAAAATATGTCAACCTTTAAATCAGCTTGCAATTTAAGTGTGTAATATAATGGCGTAGTGTCTGGATACTAAGGGCGTTATATAATGACATAGTGTCCAGATAATAACTAGGATCCCCATTTCCATAGTTCTCCACTGTACTGGATCTTACCTCATGATTGTAGAGAAAAAGATGGATTACTGCATTAGTTGAATACCTTTCACTGTGCACACAACATTTTTTGTGTAGTCATATTTCTCTTATTTAGGATTATATATGCTCGGTAAAAAAAAGAAAAAATTAGGGGGACGCTCCTTAGCATAATAAAGCTAGCATTTTGCAAATGTTAAACAAATGAAAGTCATGGCCACCAATAAAATATGTTTTCTTATGAATCATTATATACAATACTGGGAATTTGTTATTCAGAATATAAATATTTCACTCCTCCTTTTGCTTTTCTTTCAAAAAATGCACTTAAAAATAATAGCCACAGCTCCACATTTCCATCACTCCAGTGTTGTGTTCCCCGTGTCAACGCTCACCTTCTTCTCGTCCCCGTCCTGCAGAAGCTGCATGTTGCTGCGCCGCTGGCTGTCAGTTCTCCTCAGGGTGGCGCTGCGATGCACCGTCAGGTCAGGGGGAGGGGACACACTCCGGCCCTGAGGGTCCACCCAGGTGTAGACGTGGTTGGTGACGTAGCCGCCTGGAATCCGCCCGACTGATCGCACGGAGAGGCTGAGCTTTTTATTGCCCTTCAGCACCTGAGGAGAGGAGAGTCAGACATTTGTAATTCTAACAACAGAAATAATTGCAAGTTCAAAGAGAAAAGTGTAATTCCACACTTTAATCTATGTCATTGATTTCAAAAGGCTCTCAAATATGCCTACATAAATACATTCAGGGAAAACAAACACAGTGAGGGTGAAGCAGTGAATTTCAAAGTACTGTAGGACACATTTGGTAGAAAAGTCAAGATTATAGAGAAACAACCAATCCAGTAGTACCTGACTGCAGAAACTCCAAATGACCAAACAGATCCCCCCCCATCGCACACACAACAAACATATTTCTAACGTATTTTGACTGAGAATTGCCCCAGGCTGTGCCTCATTGCATTCTGATAGCTCGCAGTATGTGCAATCCCTCCGCAGATCAATGCATTCCCATGTGCTCTGTGGTTTGAGAAATCAGACCAATTGGGTTTGAAGATCTTAATGATCAAACAATCCTTGTGCAGCACAAACTCAAACAGAACCTCAGCTTTCATTTCAGACTAGAGACGATCAAAAACACTGCCGTTATAAAAGCTGATATTATTCCAGCAGAGCCAATTAAAAAGTCTCTACGTGAAAAGATTACAGGCTAAAATGTAAGCCACAGGCATACTTCACAATGCATTTAAAAGAAAAAAATAAGACATTGTTAGGATCCTAGACGCTAATAACAACATTTCCCAAATATTCATCCCCCTTCTCCTTCTTCAGTTGGAGAGTAAAGGTTATACCAACGACTGAGCGAAGAAAGCTGATCATTTTAAATAGGAAAGCAGTTGGGGGAGAGTTCCTCTGGACAACGCCTTTAGGGATATCTCCAATGTTCAACAAGGTTACAGAAAAGTCAGGTTTCAGGTGTGGAAGCTCTGAGATGGAATGGCCCAGTCCTTTCCAAAAAGGCTTTACATGTTCTTGATAGCTACAGGCTCGTTATGAATGAGACTTTATCAAATAGGCTGCAAGCTGGCAAAGAAAAAACTCCTTTATAGCCGCTGCTATCAGCAACCTCATTCATTCAGCTGATATGGAAATATCATGAACACTGTTGATAGAGCATTCTGGCTTTTGGGAACACTTTAAGGTTCAGAGCTCTCCTTTCAAACTCTTTAAATGAGACCAACACCAGGATCCTTTTTTGTTACCATGAAAACAAATTCATCTAACTCTTTTTTTTGTGTAAGGGACCTGGCATTACTTGGCAACCAAAACAACGGATACAGTTTTAGCTAGACCCTTTCATCTGTGTTGCTTTTGGGAGAAACAGTCACCGTATACTGTTCTTCATTATTCAGCCATTTGCATTTCTGCTTCACAATCCAACATTCATATTAAAGGCTTTCAATTTGCTTTTGTTAAGACACGTCATTCCAGTTGTCAGTCATATTACTTTTATGTTAAAAATAAATCTAAAAGGCCTAACCATTATACCTCATTGAGGGCTTGTAGCTGACTCCATGTGGTAACAAAGACTTTCCAAAGTAGCTCCATGTCCTTTACCAAACAAATTGTCTCTCTATCTTCTCTTAAGTGAACAACATTAATCTCTCCTCATCAGTCTTCTGCCGACACTAAGAGCAAGGTCCTACTAAATCCTTTAGTCGGCATGCCGATTAACATATGCTGCAAGGAACAGCTCAAATTATGACTTGTCAAAGTGCTGCAGATTGCAGAGGAGCCTCGTCTCCTGGAGCACAACGATCGCGGCTGAATCAATTTCACAATCCTGATGTGTGCTGAGGGTTAATAACTTCAATTCTGAGGCCACAAAACCCTGTCAGCAGGGAAGATCACTGACTGGACCACTCCCTCCCCCTCCCACCCCCCATCTAGGAAGCATCAATGCAGAAGTTGAGATAGAACTTTACAACAGAGAAGTTCAGCATTACATAAGCAGGCGCATTGTTATATAAAATGAGAAACCTGCGTACAGAAAGGCACAAAAAACTAAAAGCAGCGTGCAGTCCAAAAAGTGCCTGTCTTCTTGATTTTATTATTGTGTCTAAAATGTGACAGCGGGGATGTCGAAGGCTATCTCCTTTATTTGAACAATGCACATTTCCACCCAATGACATGTGTCACAACCCTCTGAGCCAGCACACATCACCAGGGGGTCCTGGGGAATAAAAATGTAATCATGGTCACACCGTTTGCAGACTGAATATGCTGCAAAAAAGGAAACTAGGGTAATGTTTCATGGAAAGGAAATGGGTTCACAGATATACACATAGTCCTGTCTCAAATATGTTGTTGGTTGAGGCGTACCAACGTCCAAACTAGACTTTAATCAACACCTGATTTCCTGTCCGTACAATGTAGTGTGTACTAATCATAATAGCGCTTCACAATAATACCAAAAAAACCTACATACAATGATTATGGTGAGGAACCACATAAGTATAACATTTGTTATTAGTCCAAATTACAATTTCGAAACCATAATATGAAATATGTAGTACATACTGTAGACTACTAGTACACTATCATCATGTTTAGTTGTTTTAGGAAAGGAAGAAAGGTTCTATGTGCTGCAGATATGACTGCAGAAAAACTTAAAACTACGTTCTGTTTTTATCTCAAGTGTTTTTTCTTTATCTGCTGATCGTTTCTTCTCAGAACATTGGCCTCCTTCCTGGACACTTTGTCGGCCAGCCACAGAGCATCACTTTGATTCATAGCTGCAAAACAAAGCTTATCATTGTGCATGTTCGTCTGAGAAATGTAACTGCATTTGGGGGGAACGAAGGGAGAAAAGTGAAATGAGCAGTGTTGGGATTCATTGAGAAGCAGGATGCCAGGGAGTTAGGACAACATGACACACATTACGGAGCGTAATGGAGGGGGTGGAGGGGGGGCAGGGGGGGCAGGGGGTTTAAGCGGCTGCTCCATCATGTGAATAAGAAACGGAGGCAATCGACTAGCATCCGTACAGTGGTCCTAATGCGGCGTGTCTCCAGGAAAGTGCTGATTGTGACACTGGGCTGATGAAGCTCTGCTCCGCTTTCACACAGAACAAAAAGTGCTGGGAAAATAATGGAATATAAATAATAGCAGAGCGTAATGGGAAATGGCAGCGGCAGGTAAACTGTTTTCAGATGATGCCGCGGAAAAAACAATACGCTCTCATCAGAATCTGGCAAATCCATTTCATACACACAAGCTGAGTGCAAAAGAGCCCGGCTGTAGAAACCATCCAGTTCAATCACTTAGAAACGCCCGGCCACACACTGGAGGAGATTTAAAGGTGCCTGGTGTCAGGAGAATTACCGTAAGAAATGATCTATGAGACATGAGGGATTCAACCGTAACCCAAGGTTGTGCAAAGAGCATTCAAATACCCTGCTGATGCTGCAAAGGCTTCAACTGGAGTAGCTAGGATGACATCATGAGCAAATCAACATGTTTGGTGACAACTACTTAATTGAGTCTGTAGATGAAATAAAACAAGTCAATACTAATAATAATAATAGACAACAGATTCCCTAGGCTGTTAAATCATTTATACAAAATGAAGTGTATTCCTTCTGCCTGATAAATAAAACCAATGTGAATGTTCTTGAATTTTTTTGAAAATGTAGGTAATTACTGATTCTTATATTACAAATAGCTATTTATAATACCAGCTTAGTCTTTATTTAAATTGAGATCAAATGTATGAAAGTACAGAGTCACCTTAACAAATACTAAGTCTTAAAGTAAGGAGACTTAGACAAAAAGAATGACCCAAATGATGTCAAACTTGTCAATAAAAACAAATTAAGTAGCATCAATTATGGAGTAACACACAGAAGTGAGTGCCCTTGCACACAATATAATGTTTTGGAAATGTAGCATAAGAGCTCATATATTCCTTGCATATCATGCCAAAAAAACTCTTGAGAATGGTAAGTGCTTTTCTGTCATTAAAGAAAGGATTTATTTCTGTGTTCTTCTATAGAAATACAATCTGAAATGTGTGTTTAAATCATGAACTAATTTGCTAAGTTGGCAACACTCCAACTGTATTCAAACCCCCTCCAAGGCTCGACCTGAGGATCAACAGAAGAACCCTAAAGTCTCTGCTTTCTCTAGGGTTCAGACGAGGCAGCTTTGGACAGGTGGATTTATGCCAGTAAAAGAAAAAAAGGCCCACCTGTCGTCCGTTCAAAGCGTGTCTTCTTTGCAGGGCACATGACTCGGCTGCAGAGCTGAAACCAATCCACGCTAATTGTTCCCTGTAATTGAACACGCTTGATAAGATGTCCCAAACACACAGAATGCAGAGGTAAACACGGGCTTATCAAAGCGTGCAATCTGTGCGCACAGTCACACACACAGATCAGATGTATTGAAGTGACACGGACACACAAAGCTCAGTGAGGGGAAAGCAGCCAAGCAAATTGCCTTTCATCCACTTTATTCACTGCTGTCCGAACAGATCTGTCAACCAGTGGATCTGTTCACACAAACAAAAACACATGGCAATGATCATTCTAAGGATACTACTAATAGAGGAGTACAACCTCTTTTGTGTACTTTTTTTTTAAATGTAATATAATTTAACTGGTACCTTCTATTTTTCTATTCTTGTCAATCCTGCTATAACTGTTTCATATTTTAAGTTTTGGGAATAATAACGATAAGATGTTCAGATTCAGACTTTCCTATTCCAATCACTTACAAAAACAGATAAGAGGACAGACAGAAGGACAGACAGATGATCCTATTATTCTGCTGTAAATTAAGAATACAAAATATACTCTTAACTTAACCAACCACTAAAACTGAATGAAAAACTGGGGAAGTTACAGATTTCTCAATTAATGTATCCCTGTATTGTCTGACTGCCTTATGTGACGGCAAAATCCAAAAAGTATCACATATGTTCATCTTTCCTCCACAAATAATATTAACAATTTATGTAAAGAATAATTTACATCATAATGACTGCACAAAGGGATTATTTTTTGCAATTTCATTTTGAATATTTCAAATAGGTTTCCTCCAATCTGTTTATCCCTCAAAGCGAGGAAGGCACGGCTGCAGGCTTCTCATCAACATGCCTGTCAAACAGCAAGCTGAGACCACACACACACACACACACACACACACACACACACACACACACACACACACACACACACACACACACACACACACACACACACACACACACACACACACACACACACACACACACACACACACACACACACACACACACACACACACACACACACACACACACACACACACACACACACACACACACACACACACACACACACACACACACACACACACACACACACACACACACACACACACACACACACGACTTATGATGTCTGAATTCTGAAACCAATTGCTGAAGTGCCCTAAGACCCAATTATGATCTGTTCAGAAGGCACTACTTGACGACTGGAGAGGAATCCAGCAGCGCAACATGAGGAAGGCTCAAATTGGGGAGCAATGCCCCCCGAAGCGAGAGGGCGACAACTTATCCAGTTTGTAGAGTTTGATTTTCAATATCAGTCAAGTCCTGGCTTGAAAAACTGTGGAACTAGCACCCCGCTGATATCAGGAGAGAAGAAAGTTGACACATCTTCCGTCAGGTGGTTTTTTATACTGAAAACCCACCTGTTTCGACTGCATATATTTAAAGCTAATGTCGTAGCACTTAATGTACAGGAATCTCGCCGTTTTGATTTTCTATCTTCATGGCATATCTTTATCTTCTCTGGATAAAAGCATGAGATAAATGTAAAGCAATACATGTCCAAACTAGACAAGGCATGTATAGACTTCAGCTGAAAAGGGAAGAAAAGTTGTATCTACTTCAACTCAAAAACATAACTTAAAGGAAAAGCTGATAACCCTGAATTACCTGCAGGTACAGTATAGTGGCAAAGAAAATCATTGTCCAACTGAAGCAGAGCATATCAATGACACGCATGCATGCGAGCACAGGGCTTGTGGGAATAAAGAGAGCCTGCCACATCCATATGTGTGAAAGCGATGTAATGGCCATGAGACCGGCTCCTCTAAAAATCTTTGAAGACTGTAATGAAGTGTGAAAACACATCTCTCTCTAAATCAAATAGAATGATTGTTTTTCTCAGTAAACGTCTCTATAACAAACTAATGCTTGTGTTGGTGGCAGTGTTGAAAATGACTGCTCAATTAAGAAGTGTTAAAGCCATGGATATAACGGGCTCGTCTCAAACCTTTTTTTCACACATTTGGATTTGCTGGCTCTAAAAACAACAGTGTCAGGCATCGTTACGGCTAAGGAACCTACACCTCTGGTTCTGTACAGTCGCTATTAAACGGCTCCGATGGTACTGCATTTTAATAAAAGTAGTAGTAGTAAATCCAAATATGATTTTAAACGAGTTGTGAATAACAAACACAATTTTCCCCAAAAAGCTAAACTAAAAGAAGGAAAGTGCAGATTCACATTTAGAATAATTTGAGCCTGTCTTCAAAAGAAAGTAGTCAATCTACAGTCTTTAATAAAGTATTGTTCTAAAAGTATCTGTTTTAAAAAAAAAAGTCACTAATGGAGTAAAAAGTGGCTAAATTAGCAACAGTCTTATTTACATAATAAATGAACACACATGAAAGGGTGATGTCTCTTTGGCGTTATTTGTAGACCAAGCAAAAGGCTCAGGACATTAAAAAAAGGACACACATCTCAGCTGGCACTGATGCATTGTGGGTTAACCGTGTCTTTGTCCATTAACAACAGCCAGCGGTGAGGACTAGGCTTGGAGGGCTCTTGAGAACGACGAGCCGTAACAAAAGTAGAATGTATTTGTTCGATTTTTCGTTGGAAACTGGGAGGCGAGCGGATCTGTCAGCGGTGTGAATGGATCAGAGCAGTCAATGCTGTGCAGCGTTGGCAACATTTTCAAAGTCCGCCCCATCTATCAGCTGAATGTGTTTGTGCCTTGGGGGGGGGCAGAAGGCGAAGCGTATAACCGGCATCAAGCGTGAATGCCGATGAAGTGATTTCCCTGATGCCGAGTGAGAGCAAAGAACAAAAGCATAAATCATATCTTATTGTTTTCTCATGGGTTTAGTTTGCGTGTGTCACCGTGATAAGTGGAACCACAATGCAGTCTGATTGCGTGTACAGTGTGAATACATTATGGGTTTATGCATTTCAGCGACTGAAAGACTGAAGTAATAATAAAGTTCACATTGACAATGCAACAGGCAGGCATTTAAGCTGGGGGGTGTTAACAAACACATTACAGTTAAGGGCTTGTAGATCTTTGACTCCCCCATCATTGTTAACACAGAGCAGGAGGTCAAGGATCAAATCAAAGAAGCTAAAAAACAGCTCAATAAACCCAAGCAGGAAATAGAAGTTGCTAAAGTACAGGCTGAACATCTGCAGAGAAAACACATGATGGTTTGGGGTCAGAGAGGTCAAACTGTAAATGATCAGAAGTACAGTGACTTAATATGATTTTATATGAACTATTCCAGTCACTTTTTACCCCTTACATTTGAAGGGGTTTGATTTATATACTTTACATGCAATGCCTTCACTGTTCATGTGGATGCAAACACCATGAAATTTAAATAAATATCTGCTAATAATTCACCTGTTTGATAGACTTTTGCCACACCTGAAGTCTCCCATTTCACACTGTATAGTGGCACTATGTCATACAATACTGATGAGTTATGTACCTTGTTATTAAGCAACGTATAACCTAGCAGACATGAACCGTCTCCCATTGTTTTCTATTGTAGTCAACAGGCGACTAAAAGTGAGCCACAGCCTCACACCAACATAGCAAAGTGGCATGTTTACATGAATAAGGCAGGGACTGTAAGTCAAGTCATGGTCTTTGGTCCTGTGATGCCATTGAGACCTGTTAGGAAACGACATGCTGTCTAACACTAGAAACTCTACACAGCTGTCCCATAAGCCAGTCCAATTGTCCTCCTTTAAAACCCAAGGAGGAAAAAACTAAGAAAAACAAACCCGCTGCAAGTCTTAGGCACATATGATCCATAATACAAAGCACCTGCTGCTGTGTTCTATGTTTTTAAAACAGCTAATCCCATACCGCAGCTGTTCTTTGCCGATGTTTACAGAATTCTGGTGCAAATTGATCCCTCTAATGCTGCCAAGACAAAAGTACAAACTGTTGGCTGTACTTTCGATCTGGGGCGGGTCAATACTGCTGTTGGGAGGTAAATGAGACTAGCGCTGGTTGGATGGTTGGGCAGAGTCAATGCAGTCTGCTCAGGCGGTCAGCGTCTCTGGGGCAACAGTGTTTGAATAAAGCTAGGAACTGGACCAGCAGATGGATCTTGTTTGCTTTGCAATTTGCTTCAACAACTACAAGTAAATCCAAGGACAACTTTCTTTATTTACTTTTCTTTCGACTCAGAGATAACTTTTTTAATTATTTCTGTTAAGTGCTTCTGAAAGTTTTAAGAGGCTTGTCCTTCCGATCAATTTTGTTGAGTGAATGACCAATAATCATTATGGAAAAAAAATCACCAAGGTTAACAAGAACCTGAAGTTTCACTGTGAATCCAACGGGCTAAAGCAGAACATTCTCTATTCTTCTTAAACACAAGTCTGTCTCTGAGTACTGTCCCGTCACGTGTTTGAGAAGGCACATGCACATTTGTTGGACATAGAGAAACGATTTAGGCCGTAAATGAAGTAAACACTTAGAAGGATTAATGAGTAATTGACAACGCTGCCAACACAGAGATTTAATGGAACCAAGTCATCAATCTCAGGGATTAGCCAGAGGAAAACATCCACAATGCACTGCACCAAACCATCTCAGCTAATCCTCCCATTGCCCAATCCATCTCTAACACTGTCCTACATTTAAATAAATGCAACCTGCCTCACACATGTACGCACATAGGACGCATACAAGATAGAAATGAGGACATCTGACAGAAAGTGAATGTGGTAGAGATATTAAAATGGTTGTGATTAACAGATGAGTATTAACACTGTAATTACATTGCAGTTCTCTTCTTTTTTATTATTTTCTGATTGAGCTCGCCCTTCCATCATACTTCAGGTCATCCATAAGATTTCTATCGTACTGTAATGTCTATAAGGCCCTGCTATTGCTATAAAGAAGTCATTTATCATTCTAAGGTGAACAGAGAGGAAGAGTAATGCTTGCTTTCTGAAGAAAAACCACGACAGAGCGGATATACAATAAACGTAAAGCTGTTATCACTATGACAGCTCAAGAGGTATAGGCAAAACATTTTTTTGTTTTATCACAGCCTGTAAATAAAAAGTAAGGGCTGAGATGAAAACACAAACTAAAACAATGCTATAGATGATTGTTAAACTCTTTGTCACTTCCACTTTTCCACAATGTCAAAAACCCTCCATTCACTACAACAGCAATATCATATCTTATTACAATGCTAAGTTACATTCTATTTTCTGATTGGTCGATTCAGAGATCCAAGAGGTTGTTAATGTTTTGGCTAAAAGTCCGTTGCTCAGGAGACAGACCGTTGCTAAGGACGATCGAAGGACTATGTGCAGTCATATCAACCCCCTGAAGGAAGTCGGTTCAATTGAAGCTCAGCTGTTGAACAAATGTTATTTTTCTCCATCAAAAAACAATGGAATACTTTTTGAAATTCTTTTTTTTTTGTATTTGATGTATGCACAAAACGTTGGATTTATAACGTCCCAGTGAAAAACAGAAAATTAGACATAATAGAGAGCGATGGGCTTTGTGGTCTGTTTGTGCTGCTTAACATTTGAATGCATGTTTGCCGCTTAAAATGGAGCACCTATAACCAAGCGCAATAGAGGGAAAGAGACAGTAGCTGCATCTCACTTCGGTTAAATGGATTCCTTGCGTCCCTCACTTGGGTCGTTTCCCTGCGTCTAGTCCCTCCCACCAGGGAAGCATGGAGAGACGCAGAGAAACCACGAGAAGCAGGGAAAGGAGTTTTAAGAGCAATGGGATGTCCTTTCCTCCGGAGCGTCGTGTGAAGCGACATCCGTTTGTGATGACGCCGCACAGCTGATCGTCTGACAGCAGCCAGATCAGTGCATGCGCTGCATCGTCCAATCAGTGAGCGATACACAGTAAAGGGGCGGGGCGAGTGTCTGAGGATTTCACCGGAGGATGGTCTGGTAGTTCCTCGATTATCGCTCCTCCGTTATCACTCCTCGACCCTCCGGCAAAAAAAGGGCCACTGGGACGGTACTCAAGATGGCGCAGACAAATCAACTTCCGGTGATACCGAGCCCAAGGAGCGAGGACATTAAAAATAAGAGAAGTGAGACGCACCCAGGGACAGAAGAAGAAAGACAGGAAGTAAACACTTATGGGAAAGGGTCTCGCTTCGTGTCAAGCTTCTGAACTGTCCGTGTTCTTTTTTCAATGACCGCATCACTGCTCATTATGCCTTACACTAATAATGATTTGTCTCTCCACAATGTTGAGCCATTCCACTCCTGCATGCCATTGTTGAATTATCATTCAACCCAAAACACACATGCAATCTTTGATGCCCAGGGAGACTCAACGAAAAGTCTCTAGCAACCACCTGCTGACTTTACCCCCCCCCCCCCCACCACCACCACCAGAAGCTTCTAGATTACGGAAGTCGGTTGTACCATGAAGGTGTTTTATTCTCTAGAGCAGTGATTCTCAAACTTTTTTCAATAATGTACCCCCTTTGAAAACAAAATTCAGCCAAGTACCCCCTGATCAGCGCAAAAACTATTTGTTAGGGACAAAATGCCTATATAAAGAGGTACAGTAGAGCGCTGCACCATCAGTGTCTGATTTATTAAAACATCAACATTATAACAGAGAAACACTCAAATGCTACATTTCAAATGTTTACAATCCATCACTAAATTCATGGCAAACCTATTTTAACATCATGCAATAACACTAAGATGACATTAGTTGCATTGAACTGATCTTTTTAATAAGTTGTACTTACAATGTAGTGAGAAACATGGGCTTGTGCTTCACTGAGGACCTTTGTCATTCTGACAGGAAGGCTACTGCAGTTATTACACTTCGCGTTTTGAAATATGTGTAACTGTTAATATAAAACCCACACTGCTCAAACTTCGTTACTTTTCCTAAAATTGGTATTTCTTTTTTTTTTTCATTAACATAAAATAAATCTCACGTACCCCCTGCATTACTCTAACGTACCCCTAGGGGTCCGCGTACCCCCATTTGAGAACCACTGCTCTAGAGGTTGCGAGCAAATAGAGACAGACCACTTATATCTAGGGCTAGACAACGCATGTGTGGTTTCATAGCTAAATATTTGACACAAATAATTGTTTGTGTGTTACTATGTTTTCGTAGTAACACACCGAGACTCTTAAAGTGTAAAGGTAAAACAACAGGGAAAGGGTACATTGATTGCTAGTGTTTAACCACAGACAATGGTTTTTGTAATTGTCCACCAAAACATAAAGTCAACAAGTTTTTGTCGGTTGCTTCCATCAGCAATTACTATTACAAACTCCCAAAAGACGGCTCCTTATTGACCTAAAGAAACATGAAGATAAGAGGAATTCAACTGCTGATGTTTCTGTCCACCACGGTTATCTCGATGTTCTTTACAGTTTACTCTCGTCTGACTCTTTGTACAGCAGATGTTCCAAGGTGGAAAGAAAGAACAAAACAAAAAGAAACCAATGTTTTTCTTGTTTATTAGATCCTTTCCTTGAACCTTAAAATAAAACCTTCCTCAGGATTATTGCTTTTTTTGTGATATACTTAGTGTTAAAAATGTTCCATTAAACTTTTGTGATTGCTTTTTCCCACCCACATCTCTTAGTGCACACCAGGCCATCCGCAGAGAGCCAGTTCTCTCTGAACTAAGCCAGGTTTCTATTGAGTTTGTTTGGCTTTTATTCTCAGGGTAGAGATATCTTTTTTTATTCGAGATGTATTTCTGTGTTTGGGGTTTGGGATTGGTTTGGAACCAGTGGGGCTCGTATGCGACTCTGGAGAAGTCAAAAGCAGTTTGTACAATTTCAAATCTAATTCAGTGGGTCAAGCAGTGCATACCGTACGTTCAGCGGAGACAAACATCTAACAAAATGAACCACAAATGATATTCCTTCACGTCCTTGCTGTGAAACAACACTATCTGCCATAGCAAAATGTTAAAAGCGATTACGCAGATAGCTAAAAGTTAATTACCCAGTGATCAACAAGGACCCTGATGTTCTTGGGATCCTTTACATGGAGAAAGTGTCAGGAAGGTTGACGTGGGCATGGATCGGTCAACCTCCCACGCATTCATCTGCACCAGATCGTTAATCTAACTCGCCTCCTATGGCTCCTCCGCTCCCTCTCATATCTCCTGTATTAAGCAGCATATCTGTCATTTACGACTCCTCCTCCAGGACACAGATGACCGACATATTCCACATATATTTACTCAGAAAATGAGAGCGAGAGGACAGATAATGAGAGCAGGAGAATGCATATTCATTGTCCAATCTCTGCTTAAGTTAAACCACATTCCCCTTGGTTGTTGTGTCTCAATATGAAGAAACTTCTCTTCGATCAGCTGCATTCGTCATCTGTGTTCGGTAACGGTACGTCAACACTACAGGCATCAAAAAATGCTTTCAACGCTTCGCCCATTCACTTGAATGGGGTGACGTAGAAGAGTTTTAATCTTCGCCGAACTGCATTGTGGGGAGCATGGCATGGCTTTGCAAGCATCACGAGCATCTATCGGCATCAAAAGTTGAACAATGTTCAACTTTTGAGGCTCGATGCTTGGCATCAGCCAATCAAATCCCGTTTATGCAAATCCCGCCAGTGCAAGCGCAGCCAATCAAACCGCGTGCAAGCTGGGAGAGCCAGACCGCAGTTAATTTCCTCATATTCCAAACGAGATATTACGGTAGCAAATCACCCGGTTCTTTACGACCGGAACTATTTACCGGGATACAAACCGGAGGAACCAGGCATGGAGGGAGGTGGCAGAGACAGTGGGTGAAACTGGTAGGTTTTCACCTGTTTGGAGAGTTTATATCCAGTTTACTTCGTTTTAACATTGCTATTGCTTTGTATGTCGGGGGCGGGAGATTCATGTGATTGGTTGCTCGCAAAAAATCGCCAAGCTTCAGACACGCCCAGCTTCAAGATTTTTTCATGCCTGTAGTGTAGACGGGCCGTGAAGCAATCGGCAGTGATCGGTCTGTCTTAATAACAAAGTGAAGAACGACTTCACTTTGACAAGTAGCAGCAGTTTCCTCCACGGAACAATGAACAGAATCAAACGGGTTGTGTTCACAATCAAAGGGCAGTAGTGTTCCTTGTGCGTGTTTCTGATTTAGTATCCGATTAGTCATCAACCTCACTATTATAGAAATGATACAAAGGATGCTTTTGTGCCTGCAGGTGATTGAAGAACTGTTTTCACTGCTCGCACCGAATCGATGTAATCGCCCCGCTCTCGCAGACGCATCGATGTACCCTTGCATTCGGACCAGACTTACGCTTAGGGACATTGGAAGACGTGTTGGAGATATCAAATGGGATGATTTGAAGAAGTAATTACCACTTCCTCTTAGAGCTTAAGGATAGGCCAGGGGAAAATGAGTTGCAGCATTTGCAAAAGTACACTCAGAGAGGGAACGAACATTAGTCCAAATCTCATACAATTAATCATCTCAGAGACAATGTGCATTTCAATGGACAAATCTCATTATACTGACTTGTTAATGACCAGATATAACACCCATGGCTGCCATCAGGATCAGCTTGATTGTCGATACTTTTTTAACACTTATTTTTATCAAATAAAAAGCTTGTTTCTACGATTTGTCTTGGAGGTTTATTCAGCCTTGGGGAGTATTGGAATACATGTAACGCAATGCAAACAAATACATTACTTTTATATTGTCAAACTTAATTATAGGTTATTAGTCATGGTAACATAATACATTTACGTTATATATATTTAACTCAGAAAATCACAGAAACTAAAAAGGAACTTACCGCACATACATTTATGTCAACTGATAAACGCACAATAGGGGTCAAACAGATGACCTCTCTGTTTGTGGGTGGTCTTTCTAACCAGCAGGCTGCCTCCCTGCCAACCAACCAACACACAGCCTCTCCACTTTAATGCTTTATTCATGTGCCCTCATTCCCCTCAGAGACACTCCTAGAGGCGAAAGAAAATTATGGAAAACAGGAAGTGCAGAAACTAGTGCGTGTCTGAGTAGTGTGTATGATGTTCTCATTACTCAGCTGTGAGTGTCTGCAAAATATATGTGCAAGTGTTCATGTGTGTGTGTTTTCCTGTGCCTGCATGTGTGTTTTTCTTTGTTTGCAGGCTAGTTTGTTTGTTTGTGTGTGGGAAGATCAAAAGACTGTGGAGGCAGTAAAGTTTTCTTCTTGGATACCTGGATAATAACTTTTTGTAATGCCGGAGGAGGGTCTGCACAACTAATATCAGACATTCACATCGTGCATCACTATACATGCATAATATGCTAAACAAATGCATTTTTTTCTTTCTGTATTTCTCATTGCATCTTCCCACTGAAATTACTTTGTATTATTATTTATAATAATGTTGTATTATACACCTTCATTAGGGTAGTCTGACTTGGCAGATTTTCAAATATTACAGAGACTACTGCTTCAAAGACAGGTTAAACAGCTGCAACCCATGACGTAACCCAAGCAGTCTTTCAGTGTCAAATTCTGTGAACATCAACACAAATTAAGAAAGAGAAAAACATATTTTTAAGTGGAGGTAGACACCAGGCAGAGTCAAAACCTCCGACTTCAAAAGCCTTAAACATACCACGATCAAACACAACACTGTTTTAAAAAAAATACCCAAAAGAGGAAAAACATATGAAAAGATAATAATTAGTTTGGATGTTGGATGGTGATGTCTTTACTCTTTAGTACCACTGATAACCAAACACTAACGTTACGCTTCTACACTACGGTGCAAGAATGTTTACAATGGTTCTCTGTAGCCCTGCTCGCTCAGCTGTCAATCACACACATGCACCCGCCCCCTCAGAGGCTTGGAGCCTCAAGGAGATTTTCAAATATAATCACATATGTTCATCCTTCCTCCACAAATAATATTAACAATTTATGTAAAGAATAATTTACATCATAATGATCACACACACACACACACACACACACACACACACACACACACACACACACACACACACACACACACACACACACACACACACACACACACACACACACACACACACACACACACACACACACACACACACACACACACACACACACACACACACACACACACACACACAGTCTGCTTCCCAATGGGTTTTTTTATGTGAACACACAACAACACAAACACCACTTCACATGCATTTCATATGCAGCCGTTGTCCCGAACGACCTTTGATGTGGTTCCATGTGGAAACAAATAACACAACAGAAAATTATTATAACTCAATAATGCTAGGCAGTGAACGATGAAATAACCAGAGACCCGTGCATGGAGCGTTACTATGTGCATCATTTAAAGCAGCGTTGGTTGAGGGTGGGTGTGCTTCAGCTTAATGAAGTGAAACATACTTTTATGTATCATTTATAAAGAGCAATTGCTCCCATTATTGATGATGACAACTCTTACGTAGGTTGCATGAAAGATTAAATAAAGAACCTAAGATATACTATTTGCCTGAAAGCGCTTATTATTTTTTCTTTATTTAAGAAAGCATGAATTAATTTGGCAATACAAAAAAAAGGGAAAACCGTGTTAAAAAAGCGTATTCTAACATGACTTAGAGTCTATACTTATTGCAAGAGCCCCTTACTTAAATGACAGTCATCAGCCTTCTTAGAAAATGAAATAGTGCTTTTGTATGGATACAAAAGTCTGAGATCAAAATAAATGATGACCTGGTCTGCTTCTTTGACAAGCCTAAAACAATCTACAGCAGGCAATAAAAGTATGTATTCGAGCACAGTTACGCAGAAACTAAGTATAGGGTTAACAAGCTTATTTCAATCTGCGTATTCTGTGTTTTTTCTTGTAAGTGAAAACGATGGACTTGGGTCTTTGCTGACACAGTCTATGTCAGCTTTTTAAAGATGACATAAAAAGACTGGATTCCTCTCTCACTGAACAAATATCATTTCCAAAAGTACATAGAAGGATTTGTGAACCTCTGTTGCTAAAGCAGTGTTTGATTTACAGTGTGTTTGATTTAGATTCATAAAGCAAAGAGGAGACAGAAACCATGGTTGGGGATGCAAAAATGAAGAAGACGGATACATTTGTAACACCCTTGAAGTCTTTTGTTTGCGAGAAAAACGATGAGGCATGGAGAACGCGCAGCAGTAAAATGTAAGCCTCTGCATTATTTACTTTGCATCATTTACCATACGTGTGCAGCAGCAAAGCTTTCCTGCATATACCAACAACATTAGTCAGGAATAAATGGATTAGGTTTGTTTCCAATTGGATATTGAGTTAATCTCTTAAATAAAAACCCTTCTTGCGTGACAGGCACACGTGATATTTACTGTAACATATTGAAATCTGACATGCCATAAATGAATCAATAAGGATGATGGACAGGAAACCGAGAGCATCTGAACCCAAAGATTCAACATCAGTCAGTTGATTTCCACCTTTGACAACTGATCTGATCTAAATGTTCCCTTCTGGTCTTCCTTCCTCTTGATCCCATTAAAGATCCACAGAGAGAACCCTGAAGGTGTTAGGAAATCTACTGCTGTGTCCCAATTTAATTCTGTTAGTTCACTTCTATTTACCACCAACATATGACTGCTACTATCACATGCAACTTGTTTATCCACTTGAGAATTGTATTGTGCCATGTAAGCCCGCGTCACACTGTCCCGAAATTGACACCCGATGAACGCACGAATATGGAATTGTGAATTTCTCACGAAGATGGCCCCGAACCACACACGAAGGGAACATTTACATTACATTTAAGACATACAACTGCAACGAAAGTAACAAAAACTATTATATTAAAGTACTATGATACTGTACTGATATTTTCAGACTTTGTTCTTTACTTTATCCGTCTTTATATGTCGAAGATATTAAGTTTTCTCCGTAATGTTGTTTCCATAGCAACAACAACTTCCTGTCAACTCGCCTTCAAAATAATATATTATATCCTCTTCAGTTTCACAGAACACAAATTGGGTTATTTACATAATATGTTTACATGATTTTGTTGTGCAATAAAACAACCAGATGGACACACGATAAAGGAAATGTTCAAATTCAGATCTGATCGTAACAACATCAGGACATTCGTGAGGGCATCTTAAGCCATCGTATGACCTCCATTGGAGTTTCTTATGGCTCCGGCAGCAACTTCGTGAGCGGTGGCAAAATCTTTGGCATGCCAAAAAATTGCCGAAGGACCTTGCGAAGGTTCATTTTCGTGTTGAATTCGTGTGTCAATTTTGCCCTTCGTAAGGCCATCGTGAGAACATCTTGTTATCATCGGTGCCATCGGGCATTCGCCCCGATCAGAGTGAATGCCCGATGGCACCGATGATAACATGAAGATGACACAATTTGACAAGATGCCCTCACGAGTGCCTTAGGAAGTTGCCGCTCACGAAGTTGCTGCCGGAGCCTGAGAAACTCCACCGGCGGTCATACGATGGCTTAAGATGCCCTCACGAATGGCCCGATGTTGTTGCGATCAGAGCCGAATTTGAACATTTCCTTTATCGTGTGTCCATCGGGTGTCAATTTCGGGACAGTGTGACGAGGGCTTTACAGGAGCCACTGGTTATGCTGCAGCTTTACTTCCTTGACCGCCATTTTCATAAGATCGTCCCTTCGGCCCCTCAAGCCTTGCAAGTAAAGGTCCTTACACGCCAAACTGACACCAAAGAACACCAAAGAACACGTCCCGACGGAACGTCGCCTCACGTCTCCTGCGTCTTACTGGAACACACCGCAAAAACTTCAGCCGACGGCCAAGTTGCACGTAAGAACTACACATGCGTGAGTGGCAATAACTCTCCTTACCAGTAGGTGTCGGTAGTGTGTATTCGTCATTCAAAAGAGGCAACCGGAAGACAGACTGCGTGATACACCGAGAGAAGAAGAACAGACTGCGTGATATAAACAAACAACAAATAGCGTGTGCGTTCCCTTTTCACTCTACAGCGAGAAGCCCATGGGGCTTTCCCCAACCTGTGTCGAGAGCTGGAGTTCATTGAAATCTCAGATTTGCCTTCTTAATAGTTTGTTTGGGTCCCTCACTTCCGTTTCGCTTCTCATGCACTGATTCGCTAGCTGAACAGCCAATCAGAGTGATTTCTTTGGTCGAAGGCCGTCAGCCGACAGCCTCCCGATTCAACATGTTGAATTGGCGGCGGAAGGTGTCGGCACGGCCGAAAAGACACCACGGTGCGGGACACACCAAGACACACCAATCTGAGTAGGGCGACACAATGCTCATCGACGGCCCGACATCTATCGACGCCGAAAATCGGCTTGGTGTGTAAGGACTTTTAAAAGCTATTTAGCACTTTTATTTAACATGAATTAATGAACATGTTGAAGCTTTTTATGAGGACGGTATTAGGCGGGGTGGGCAGTAAGAATCCTGCAGTCAGCACCCATAAATAACCACTGCTTAGCACCAAGTAGCAGTTGATGCCATCCAGGTCTATGGAGGACACTTAAGGGTCGCAGCCAATTTAAATAAACAGCTGACTGGGACAGGTGGTCATGAATAATGCTGAACTAACCAGTGCACCCCTTGGCTTCTTTAAAACAGGCTTTCCACCTGTGTCCATCTGTGCGATCATCACTGCTGCACTGGGCTGAAATGAAATTACATGTCTTTAAAGAGGCCCCATTTCACCATTCCAAGTTTTTTTGTCTTATATACGTTATATATATATATGTGTGCATGTAAATGGTCTCCAATAATGCGGGAACGTTTGTTAAAAAAAAAAAAGACCACTGAAGTCTATCTATAGCTTTCCCTATTCCATGTTATGAAGATAAAGTGATGTTTTTTTTGTTACAAGCAACCTGTGTTGGTGGTGCAAATAATGAAAGAAGAGGATAGTAGAATGAAGCCAAACCTTCAAGAGAAAGTGTATTGAGTATCCGGCTGTGTCATCAGAGACTGCAGGTCACCTCTCCTAACAACACTCTACATTGGTTTCTATTCCACTGAGCAGAACGAGTGATGCACATTCCCCTGTACACATACAGATTCAACAATACATGTACTAATCGTAATACATACAACATAGAACCTAACTTTAATAGAGGTTAAACATTGGAACAAAACACGTTTAGAACATTAAAAATATCTAGTTTGGTATATTTTTAAGACCTAATTCGCAAACTGGGGTTCTGGTATGGATACTAAGACTTTCCTTTTGGTACACCAGTTATTGTTTGCAGTCTGATTAAGATGAAGCTGAGAGAATAAAAGAAAAAAAATCTGAGCCAATGGGACAAAGGCAAGTTTATTTATAGCACTTTTCAACACAAGGCAATTCAAAGTGCTTTACAAAAAATGAAAGACATGAGGAAAATGGGATATAAAATCAGTCATTAAAAAGAAAAGTTAATAAAATAAACATTAAAAGAAAAAATACATGTATAAAAGTTACAGTGCAGTTTAAGATGTGAATAGTTCAATTAAAAGCAGCGACAAAAAGAAAAGTCTTCAGCCTGGATTTAAAAGTAGTCAGAGTTGCAGCGGACCTGCAGGTTTCTGGGAGTTTGTTCCAGATATTTGGAGCATAATAACTGAACGCTGCTTCTCCATGTTTAGTTCTGACTCTGGGGACAGAAGGCTGACCAGTCCCTGAAGACCTGAGAGATCTGGATGGTTCATCATTTAGCAGGAGGTCAGAAATGTATTTTGGGCCTAAACAAAGAGAATCTTTTGTGCAGATGACGATAAAGATTCGTCTTGATTTCTTAATGATTTTCTTAATGAACAAGTTTGACCACAGCTTCAAGAACAACAATGTAAGGGTGTAATTAAAGGGGTAGCAACTCTCAGTCAGACCTATATTAGAATATGTTTGCCTCTGAGGTGTTCAGACTCATTTGTCAATGTAGTGTAATTAGCTTCTCTGCTCTCCCATTAGAAACCCTTTAATTAAGCCTGCAGTCATTTCAAATACTCAACTGTTCCATCTATACTGCAAGTCGACTATCTCTCATCCATTCAAGAAGAAGTGACAGACTGATGCTCCCTGTCAGTGACACAGCCTCTCACATCGGAAATCTTTCATTATCATCTCTGTCTCATTTGTCGTTTCATGTCTGGGCTGAGTTTTTTCAGCTGAAGTCAAACTCAATACAGATTTCAACATCTCAACACTCTGACAGAGAGAAGAGCCTTTTTGAAATTATACTTCTCGACAGGCTGTTGTTTTTATTTGTGTTTAAAATTACTCAGTTATATTTAATTGTCCTGTAAGCCATGACTGTGTGGCAGTGAGTCAGTATGCACAAAACCAATTAAATAATATGTTCCCCTCTTTTTATAGGTGTTTTAACCCGCAAAAGTTTGTTGAACTAGAATTTATTTTATTACGTCCCAAGGAGATAAGCGTCTCTCTATATTTTTTGCAAAACACTATTATTAAGCCATTAAAACCCAATCATTTATTACGACCAGCTTAAAACCTTATTGACAAAGTTAATCCAATCCAAACCTCATCTGGCTGCAGCTACTTCTTACACACTCCTAGCTAAAACATGTAATTAGTTCGTAAATGTTAAAACACAGAAAACGATAGGAAGAAATAAGTATTTGCCTGATATGGCATCTTCAGAAACATGCTGAAAAAACAGATACACAAAATAAAGAGCAGAAGTTGTACAAATGTACATTGTTGGCATATGCTACTAAGCTTGTAGATCACCTGATTCTACTAACAAAGCAGTGCCTGTACTGTAAGTGAGTTCAGGCAGATATCTCAGATGTGCTGCTTCTCGCACATGACAGATGATCTCAATGCATTATACATCAACTCAATAGGGCAATGTGCTGTGTTAAAGCCTTCAGTGCTGGCTCACTTCTTTTCTCTGAAGTGCACTGCTCATCAGAAACTTCGCTGCTGCCATCTCATAAAGCAGCTACCTGTATGCTCTCAGACCAACTTTCTCTGAGAGAGACGTTACTGTCAATCACTGCTCTGCTGAGCTTGCACTATTCTTACGGGTAGTGACAAGGTCAGAGCTTCGAAGCCAAATATCAACTCAACGCATATTCTGCATTCACACAGCAACCCTGGCTGGCTGAAATACTCTTGGCAGGATGTAGAAGCAGTGACCAAAGTGCTACTAAGGGAGAACATTCCCAGTTGAAGAATAGCAAGGAAGCTGACCTGTACTAATGGAACACATTTTGGATACAAGGCCAATCTGTCAAATGATATTCATTTAAAACCTTGAATCAAGAATGTTTTGAAGTTTGAGTTAGTGATTCACAGAAAAGTAGAAGTGCATTTGAAGAGTGCAAACCTCTGCAAAGGTCATTGAGGAAGTTAATATATATTTTATTATCAAGATTTGAATCCTCTCTAGAAAGTTGGAGTAAAAAGTTATTCCTCGGCCCATGCGTCCCCCATGCACCAACTTGAATCAGGCTTCACTTTTTTAGACAGACTAACAAACAAACCAAAAACATAAGGTAATTATGGAAACTTCATTTGAATTCAGCACATCACCAATTCCTCTGAATTCATTTTTTAAGTAAAACCCCCTTGATAAGCTGCAGAGCAACCACCATGGAACATCGGCATATCATAAACAGGATGTCTGTCGCATGCCAGTTTTCTAATCTCCGTCATCATGGATATTTCATGACTGTAAAAAGAAATGTCAAATTCCCTTTCCGACCCTATTCTACACGTCTGTGCACTCCACAACACTCTCCTGAGGATTCAAAGGCCTCTGAGAAGACAGCACTGCGCTAACCTCCGCTGGGCATCAAAATCCTGTCAAACAACCCTTCCAGCATCCTGCAGTAACGCTCCGTCTTACTAACGGCTATCCACCCGCAATACACAGCTGTTTTTTATGCCTTCAATGCTCAGCTATGCAGAAAATTAAGTCCTGCGGCTATCACATCCTCGCAGGCCAATCTAAACATAGCATCTTACTCTCTTCTATCATATCCCTTCCCTCCATCTCTATTCCTCCCTCCCTGCTGGATATGTAATCAAGATGACGTCCCCCTTACGCCCTCCTCCTCATCCAAGATCCATCTACACCTCCAGATCAGCAGCAGTCAATCACCTGCGCACTATTTCAAATGCAGGCGTGCATTAGTCCCTCTGCACCTCTTCACATGTCAAGCCTCTCACGCTGTGCGCCAGCAATAATCCGCTCGGCTCCCTAAAGGTTATTCAGCTCTTTTACAGTCTATGATTTATTTTGTCTCTTTATCCGCTTCATCATTTTCCACAAGGTTAGGATCATATAAGTGGGCTTTTTAGAAATAAAAAAGAGGCTACTTTAGCATGTTGGAGTGCAATTGTCTGGGGGTGTGTTAGACTGCACTGTTATGAGGCTGAGGGCATTACACTGTACTGTATGTGTTATACTTCCAGGGAGAGTCTATTTATTAAATTATTAAATGGGAGTAAGTGGCTCAGGGGGGGGGGGAATGGGCATCTACCAATTGGAGGATCAGTGGTTAGCCTCTGCAGTCAACATGTAGAAGTGCTTGTGCAGGAAACCCTAATTGCTCCAGTGGGGACGGCCATTTAAAGTGCACATACTCTACTGTGAGCTTCTTTGGATAGAAGCCAGCTGAGTTACAGATAGAGAATTATTTAACTCTATAATTCTCCATTGTTGTCCTTACCTTAGTTCATGCTTCTCCGTCTACAGGCAGCGGGGCATCTGGTGTTGGGGTTTGGGCACTCTACATATGGTAAGCTGGAGCTCGTTTTCTCAGGATTTCTTCGTCAGCTGCGTTAAGAGATGACTCCTTCTTACTTTTGAATATGCATAAAGCAAGGTTGTAAACATTCTCACCTTCAGGACTGCATATGGTATGAGTCAGAGAGTACATTTCATCTAACCGATGTCTCTTGGAGTCTGCTTCTCACTATGAATAACTGTAAATCCCCCAGCGCTCCTCTCCCCCAAGGTGTCCTCAAGGGTCAGTTCTCGGCCCCCTCCTCTTCATCCTCTACCTGCTTCCCCTTGGTCACATAATCCACCATCATGGACTTCAATTCCACTGCTTTGCCGACGACATCCAGCTTCTCATCTCCACCAAGTCCATCTCCACTGCTACCCACTCCATCCTGACAAACAGCATCACTGAAATAAAATCCTGGCTCCAACTTAACTTCCTGAAACTCAACTGCGATAAATCTGAAATAATAATCATTGGACAAAAAAAGCTCACCACACCTATCCATAACTTCACCCTCAACATAGACGGCTTCCCAGTTCAAACCTCCCCTCACATCCGGAACCTAGGCATCATATTTGACCAAACCCCCTCCTGCAACAGATACATCAAACAGATCACAAAGACACCCTTCTTCCACCTCATAAACATCGCCTGTCTACGTCCATCCCACTCTCCCACTGCTGCCGAAACCCTCATCCACGCCTTCATCACCTCTGGTCTGGACTATTGCAACAGCCTCCTCTATGGTTCACCTGCAAAAATCCTCAACAAACTTCAATATATCCAGAACTCCGCCGCCCGTCTACTCACCCACACCCGAATCCGTGAACACATCACACCCATCCTCATCAAGCTCCACTGGCGCCCCACCCCCCAGATAATTCAGTACAAGATCCTCCTGATGACATACAAAGCCCTCCATAACCTGGCCCCATCCTACCTGACTGACCTCCTCCGCAGACACACTCCCACTCGCTCCCTCCGCTCTGCCACTGCCAACCTCCTGTCCCTCCCCACCCGGACCAACCTCAAGTCTTGGGGCGACAGAGCCTTCTCCGTTGCTGCACCCACCCTCTGGAACTCACTACCCCAATCCATCAGAGCTTCTTCCTCCCTCACAGCATTCAAAACATCACTCACCTGTTCAACACTGCATTCAACCACTGACCACCCCCCTCCCCCCCTATTTTCTGTTTTGTTTATCTCTTTTTGTATTTCTTTGTCTTTTTTTTGTTGTCTTTTCTTAATTCTCTGTCAAAGCGTCTTTGAGTTTCATGAAAAGCGCTATAAAAGTCCCATGTATTATTATTATTATGAAATGTAACTGAAATGAAACAAAAGGTCTTGCTGATGGAATGTTTGATTACAGGCTTCGGTTGGAAGG